>NW_015374192.1:919891-1042538 GCF_001272555.1 Dufourea novaeangliae | reverse complement strand
CTTCCGTTCGCGTTCGCAGCTCCCACCGAATATTTCGCCTCTAACACAGACAAATTTATCTTTCCGGCTGAACATACGAACGTGTTACCCCTCGTTCGTTTCAATTTAATGCTTTAATGCTTCGTTCCACCGTTTGTCAAAGTCACATTCGTTCACCTTGTTGCACAATGGAGATATATCTCGTTATTTCACCAGCTCGAGTCTTGAATGGCATTACTGCCGGAAAGATTTAACAACAAAAACTGAAGCAATACGTACATGAAGAGAAACCAGAAGGAACATTATCTTCCGATCATGACTCTGTATATAGAACCTCCTCTGATCTTTAACCATCAAGTACTCATCATCGAACGACACAAAGAACCGTATGCTACCTTATATACCTGACAAATTGATAAACATTCCCGCGAAAGAATTCGATTATTAAAATATTTTTGACGCACAGAATTAGCAAACTAATCGAATCCTCACTGGGTCCCGCAATCTGTTGCTCTTCTCGCGGAATAATAAACGGTCCCGATTGACGTATCAAATCGGTCGCTATCGAGACAGCTCGTGCGTAACATCGACGAGACGAAACGTCGCGGTAGCACGAACAAAAATTCGTGGCCAAGATAAACCGCGACTCGTCCGTTCGTAGTCACGCACCGATATCCCGCGTCCGTAATTACGTGCCGTTGCTCCGCCATGTTTATTCGGGACAAAAACCGTAACTTTTGAACCACTCAGTTTTTTACCATCGATTGGGTGCGTAAAAAAATATACGCCTCCATTAATAAAAAGGTGAGACGATCTTGATTTTTTATTGAATAAATGGTTTTGTGGGAGTATTTTGCAAAAGTCATTTTGAACTTGATAAACATTTTACATAAAAAATGAAGACAATATTTTGCTTTATATTTGTCGATCTTATACTTTGATTTGTAGATTTTTGTCCATTGGTCGACGCACTGTCCACCGTTGGATAAAAAATATGCGTGTTAGCACTTTTCGCGGCTGGCCAGGCCAGGCTCGTATTTTAATCGAGGAGAGAGTTTCATGCAGATTCATGCAGCTATCATTACGCGTCGCCGGTTAACCGAATATTTTTTAATCGACATTCCATTACACGGAACAGAACGTTGTAAACAAAGTTAACCAACAGAAAAGTGTAACGATGGAAAAAAATGTTGCAACTGAAGCATGAATCTCTAGTGGAAAACGATTATTAACTGTGTTTTCATTCGTTTTTTCGATGCTCGAGTCTTTTTCCCAGCAGGTGATAATTACATCACGCGAACGCTAAATCGAATTTAAAATCACGCGTATTCCGAGTCACCTATCGTTCATTGTTCCTTCCCGCCTACGAAAATCTAAACGACCGTTTAACGAATCGCGGGAAAATGTTCCCGATGCGAATCCGATTACCGTGTTCCAGGAGGTCGAGTTTCTATGAGAGCCAACGAAATTGTGATTCGATGCAATTTCCCGCCTGTGCTTGTTGAGTAAATGTTACAGCTAATTCGGGACGCGTGCAATCGGTTAACTGATTGTGCAAACGGTGGTTGTAACGAGCTTTCGACAAATGATTGTATTATAGAAATGTTAATGGTAAGCTGTACGGTTATTCGAATAAATACGCGGGTAGTTAGAAAATATAGCAGTGGTTAAGGGTACAACTTATATAAATTGGTGTAATTAAAAGTTCTTTATTGCTCGTACACAAATAAATAGATCATTGAAAATTATAAATAGTACTTTATATTGTGCTTCTATAATTGGATACAAGAACGATTACACAACAGTTAATAAAAACCAAATTGCCTATACGTTTCCATGAGTGGCACAAAGAATATCCTGTCTCGTAGACTAAATAGAGGTGTCAATTAAGTCACATGAATATATTATACACACAAGAAACAGTTTACGAGCATGAATAATCAACTTCATGTACAAAGTTGACGGCGTGAAAGGCGGCAACGGTCGGAGGAGGAGGAGAAAACGATAAAAAGGGAACGCGTTTTGTCAGCGGTCTGCTAGACTAGCCTAATCAGCGGGGCTTGCAGTTGTCTACGCGGTTGGCATTACGCTACGCCTCGACTATGGAGTTTCGAGAGTTCCTCTCGCTGGATTCCATTCTCAAATAGATACAGACGAGATATAGTTACTCTCGGGAATACTTCTTTCGAGGTCACGTAATTTATCGACATTAATCTGAATTATACTAGAACAACTAAATTAACATACCAGTTGCTAATTTAAATACATCTTTTATACTTTCATTTTCTATACTTACATCTTTTTTCACTAGTGCTTACACAACCACTTCGCCTCCAATACCGCCGTTTTGTTTTTATTCTTCATGTGTGTCACTATTCGTCCCTAAGTTGCCAAGGATATTAGTATCAATCTGTGTGCTAGTTGCAAAGCTGTCAAGAGATTAGAGTAAAGGGTGAAGCACAGAGTAAAAATATCTCTTAATTCTGGCCCAGACCAGCAACAAAAAAGGCCGCCCTTTTCATCAATTAGGAATCAGTTACCCATGGATACGAAGTAGATAAAGCGATCAAGCACTCCCCCCGTCTTGTCCCTGAAAAATGTTTATTCGAAGTACCCCGACAATGGGGCGACGTGGAATTAATTCGACACTGACGCGCTTCGCTCCCGCCCTTCGGCCGCTCCGCCTCTCCCCACACCCACGCCACCGGAAATGCAGAAGCAGCACCCGACGGGGTAACAATGAATCCCAATAAACGGGGCAATTTTACGGTAACACAGGGAAAAACAGGGGGAGCCGTTCGCCACTGGTAATTCTCGTGATGGCGTAACGCGTTCCGGGGCTGGGATGCACTTTGCTCTAATGCACTCGGTCCCGCGACCGTCGACGGTGCGCAGCACGGGGACTTCGGGGATAATACGATAGCAATTTTAACCCTCCGCTCAGCTACAAATTAATACCTGTTTTAACGTTTCCATCCCTTCGCGACGTTGGCGATGTCATCGCTCTTTCGACGATTGAAATTGAACGATTGATATCAAAACGCCAGACAGTAGTTGCCTGAAAAAAAGTACTCGGAGAAATGTAACTTGGACCGACATGAATGAAGCGAATTTGTAAGTTCCTCCCGCGGGTACTATAAATCGTTCTCGAACAGAACCGCCCCATTCCATGGACGTCTTTAAACACCACTCTACAGTTCGTTGATGAATCTGGAGATACTCTCGGGCAATCTCTGCGGATTCTTTTAACGTGTTGATTCTTACACGAATCATCGGTATTATCCGATTTAACGGAATATATCATCTACATTGACATCCGAACATTTTAAACGAAGCATGCCAGATGGGGATATTTGATAGAACTTCGAAGTAGTAGAAGCTATTCTCGACGCCCTAAAAGTTAAAAAAAAAAATAATCAGCGCCACAATCGTATCCTATCAATTCGATTTTAATGGGGTTTTGTAAGATGATAGTATACAGGTTTGTAGTGATATATGTATGTGAAATATTAGGTATAGACACTATTTTATATTATTAATATAACGGTTGCTCTTTCCACGTATGCGAGAACTTAACCACCCTTTCGGCCGAGATCGCCACGGCTTGTTAGCGGATACTTTTTACACGTTATTGCAGTACACTATCGACCCAGGTCACGGCCGGGGTACAGTAGCATTATCTTCATCGGTTTACAGGAGGGGGGATTCGACATCAAAGGTCGTTACGGTAGATTGCATGGAATGTCGTCGCCGTGTAAAAGATTGCCCGTTTAGAAAGAAGGAGAGGACCGAGGTACGGTAACGAACGCGGTGGTACGTGACGCGTATCGAAAAGCTTGACGGAAACTATGGCGAGGGGGGAGAAGGTGGTCGAGTGCAAGGAGAATTTCTACGAGACGAACCGTAGACGAGGAGAGTAACCGATTGCGTGAACCTCGCGGCGTCTTGATCGAGGAACGAAGAATTCTGTCGTGGAGACGATGCATCCCAGTGGTCACAGAAAGGAAACAGGGATTCAACCGGCATCCTAGCCATCGTGCAGCGACGAGCGTCGCTGATAACGCGCTGACTTTACGGCCGGACTCCGATAAGGGCTGGAGTTCGTGAATGGGGTGTCTGGCGGAACGGAACCGTTTGGATTTATCCGGATTTTCCACGATGCTTCGGTCGTATCCGTGTGGAAGTCGAGTTCCTGCTACGGAACGATCGCATAAATTTGTTTGGGAGATTAGCAAGTTCGTATAGCTTGTGAGTTGAACGAATTCGTTCGAATAAGTTAACGTGTTATCATTCGTTCAGCGTTCCGGTCAATTTATACACCGAACCCAATGTTTGGTTCGTAATTGTATCTTGTTATTATAGAAATATGGAAATTAATTTTGACACTAATAGCTTGCGTGAATTACATTCTGGCGATAAATATATTTCCTTAACCCTTT
The DNA here is from genome assembly GCF_001272555.1 of Dufourea novaeangliae. NCBI lineage: Eukaryota > Metazoa > Arthropoda > Insecta > Hymenoptera > Halictidae > Dufourea > Dufourea novaeangliae. The sequence continues at coordinate 1,038,120 of NW_015374192.1, read as the reverse complement.
CTGTCCCACTATGGTCAGTATGGCTATGTATTTGAAAGTTTAAGTATTCATACGCTTTTAAAAGTTTATCGATGAAGTAAAACATTATTGTCCCTTGTTTCTGTCATTTGTGGGAATTGAAATATTGAGCATTGTTTGGATTACAATAAAAATGTACAATACTCTAAGTAGTAAATAAGTTTTAGATATAACACATCGGCAAGAATTAAGGGTTGAGTAATGTCTCGACGAAGACACCTCGTGTCATCGGGGTCCAAGCAACGGAGAAAGGAAGCAAAGTGATACTTTTTGTATCATTATTTTATGTAAATAATGATCTCGGTGCTCTAAAATGCCGTCACGCTATTGTGCAGATACAAAGAAGCCCTAATCTGACGGAAACCGGGCACTGGACGAAGATTAATGGCCCTGCGATACCGGATCTTACGGGGCTCCTGGTTTTCTTTGTACAATTTGTACCAGGCCTTCGATCGATGCTGAGCGTAACGTCGAATGACTGATCCGACGTGAATAATGCGGGTATATTTATAAAAGAGTAATACCATACGAACAATGTATAAACAACAATACCTTCATTCCCGTCAAATTAACCGTTCCCCTTCAACAGAAACACATGAATAGATCGTTTGTTAAAGTTCGAAATAACAAAAGCTTTTTTCCGCTTGTCATTTCCACTGTACGTGTCTCCTTCGTTTAAAATAGCTTTAAGCCAAATTTTTTTTCGGGTATTCTTTCAACATGGCCTGCATTGTGCTCATTGTTTTCACGGCGGAATTGCCTGCGCAATGGAATAACACGCGTATATTTTCGAATTCTTTCACCCAGGAAAACGGACGAGGGAACGAAACTTTTTGACTCTTTGCAGAAATTCCCGCCACGGATAAACGGTTTTCCGCTCGACAAAATCGCGCTGAACCACGCGGAAACACACGCGACGTCTCCACGGTGGAAACGAGGTTGCAAAAATTTCGTATCTAACTGTGAAGACGACTTCACTATACCAACGAACGATTTCAAGACGTTTCAACCGTTATAGACGTTGACACGAATGGTCCGTTTTGAAAAGCGTTAAACGATAACAGTTTTAAGATGGAAAACGAGAATAATGAAACGAATTGTTCCCTTCCGTGAACGGAGGTGAATTTTCTAATCTTCTCAATTTCTTCCGCGTTCTTACAAATTCAGGTCGTCGTTCCCCCCTTATCGATCCTTCACGGTGCCAGCCATCGGTTTCCCATTCGTTCTCGTTACGAACGCAGTCGTCTCCTTTCCGGTCGTTTAATTTGCCTTTCGAACACCAGAGACCCGTCGAATACGTGTTCCATTCAACGCGCATTAATTTTCAATTTGTTATTCGCCTTCCTTGCGAGTAGACGGCGGCATTTGCGCTGTCTGCTAAAAGATTGGAAGCCCCTCTATCCATTAAGAAATACGCGGATCTTCTCGTTACAGGAGAGTTTTATTTCACCCTGTTGAAAGCTCTGACAATGATAATTAAAAGCATTGAATTTAAATCAAAAGAAATTTTTGCGACTGTATAAAAATGGTGTCGAGCTTCTGTCTAGCAGTGTGCTTGCAAAGAATCACGTATGGATCCGCAAGAAGTGTCATTTCCAAGACCACTCTGACTGACCTAATTTATTCTATATTGCCATTGGTGAAACGGTAGCTCCCCGGTCTCAAATCGAATCCACTTTTTTCCTTCCCCGCGGAAAATCTCACAGAGAGGAGGAACAGGAGTCGTAGCCGAGAAACGACTGACCCACAATTACACGCGTTATGGTAGTTTTATGCACAGCTTAACTAGCGGCTTATCGTTTGGCACACAGGAAGGGGATCGATCCCCAGGCATCGTTGCAACAGAGTTTCGTTCCGGTCGGCCTCCTTGTCGTGAATGCCAACTCGGGGGGAAGCAACGGTAATCTAAACCATTCCGAAGATAACGGAAAAACAATACCGGGCGACAACCAACCCCCCCACGCGGTACTTGTCCGGCCGATAAATTTCTCAGTCTACGTCCCGGAAGCGTTGTAAGCGCGAGCGGGCGTATATTCGTGTCCCGATAAGAGGGAGACAGCTTAATCAAGGGCACCATGCCAAATTAACCAGGGGCTGGTGAACCCAACAATTTCGTCGATCATTCTCTTCTAACCGATGACACGTACATATAACCCATCCAGTGCTTAAGTTTGGGAATGCATGGTCAGTGTTGATACATTATGGTCAGAATTCGATTTTCTCGAAAGAGAAGCATCGTAGGAAGAAATGTTATTCTACATCTTCGACTTATATTTGTATGTACATAGAATCACAGTTTTTCAAATTGTACTACCATTTCGAAAACACCCTGTATAGAGAGAGAGAGAGAGAGAGAGATTAGTTAAACATTATGCAGAGTTATGTTCTCGTTTTTATAGTGAACAATTTTACTAGGTAAAGAGACGGAACGTTGGGTGAACTTTAATTGACCTTCTATATTTCATTCGGTTTTATTGAACTGCACCCGTATTGATCCATAAAATCCAAAGTCGAGCGATAAAGCTCGTAGAGGGATGGAAGTTGCGATTCTTGAAGCAACCGAATGAAACTAACGAATAACAGGAATAGTATACTCCGCTACCAACACAGTCGTATAGCAGTAATCGTAAAGAAAAGTAAATAACCGTCTGGTGATAAATTCAGAGGCCCTGGACCCGGTCCAAAGTATTCCTGCGACGTCAGAACGCTCGGACGGACTGAAACCTCATTTCTACGAATCGGCCGGCGTGGTTCAACTCGGCCAAATGAATTTTACGCTAGCATCGTTTTTGTTGCTGAAACGTACCGGGAGGCTTTTCATTATTCTCGAAGACCGCCGTCGTTCCCTAGTCGATGCGAGCCCGCCGAGAAATTATGGTTTCGGAGGTGACCCGAAATGGCTTCTCCCCTCCTCTTCCATTAGCAGCGTTTTTAATTTGCGCAAGAGACCTCGACGGGGAAATACGTGGAATCGAAACCGCAAACGTTTGTCCCCTCGAGACCACATTGGTCGAGGTAGATATAGTTTTAAAACTGCCTACAGAAAAGCTTTGTCCTATTTATAACATTTCCACGAAACAATCGAGACATTCGTCGAATTGTAAACTGAATACATTGAAATTATGTGCCACGCACGGCACAAACTAGTCGACGATTTAATTGTTCTTATCACCACCAGTTGCATCACGGTCTATAATTACGAACAACCGATCGGACAACGCCATTATGAAAGTTAACAACAGTGTTACAATAACCGCGTACGATCGACAAAAGCGTCGCATATTGAAGGTGGCATTCAATGGACGAACTATTTACCGAGTAGAACCGGTTATAGATTGTATCGGCCACAATGTATCTGGTTTTCTGTTCGACACGCGTACGTACAACGCGTTCTGTTCAGCAATCCAGAAGCAATAGCAATTTGTTCTCCATTACACATGGCCCGCCACGCTTTCTATAACACGTAACGAGGATTCTCGTTTCCTGATGTTAATCAATCGCCATCCGCGAGCGAGCTCCGTTACACGAAAATTCTAATTCGAACGAAACGGAACGAGCATCAACCGAGCGGTTAATTAATTACACGGCGTATCACGGTAGCAGGAAGTCGTGGAACATGCATACGCCGATAAAATGCTCGGTAAATTAACGTGAACAAACGTTCACGCGAGTCAAAACCTTCAAGCGGATTCGTCTCTTCGCAGTCGCGAAAATTCTTCCTTTGCCGGGCAGGAAAACACCGAGAATTTCCGGCGGATATTCCACGAAGTCCTCGGAACGGAGAACGGAAGTCGGGAACGGAAGTCTCCGCTTTAAATAAGCCTGCAGTTTGCTTTCGCCTCGCAGTAGTGGGTCAACCACGTCCCGTGCCAACATCCACGCTACCCCCTCTTTCCAGTCGTTCCACCAACCCCTACGTCTTTCCTGTGACCTTCGTTTCTGACGTCGACAACGCATCCAATTTTCCCGACACGGTTCGTACGCTCGAGACATACAAACACGAGACATTTCTACTGTGATAAATTCTCACACAGTGAGAGGATAGTTTCTTGAAACGTTGGACGAAGGAAATTCTCGAAATTCTCGAAATTCAAAACTGCAGCTGAATACAGAAGTAGTTATGGAATGGTCGACTCGCGCCAGATGTATGAATTGTCGAGGAAGAAGGGTGTGCATCGTGAGGTTTTTGCGAAAAATTCAAGAAACGAGTTTATACGACCGTGAAAAATAAAAAGAAGATTCCACGTGCCACGGGAATGCGTTATCCGGCTTTAAAAAATCGGTGAAAGTCGCGGTTAGAAAACGTTACCGAGTTCGAGCGCGTCGCCATCCTCCGGATATACGGGCAACTACCACGTCGAACTGGAATTCCAGCGAGGCCAGCATCGAGCGACGCCGGTTTTATCAGCGGGTTCGTGTCCATGCTGAGACCGTGTCCTGATCCACGGAAGCATAAATGTCCGTGGAACCTGTTGCGCCCCGGTGCTTTCGCTATTTGCACACCGTCGATTTTACACGCATGGCCGAAGTTAGGGGTGCACCCCTCTCCTCCTGTGGAGAACTTCAGACTTGGCAGTGGTTCCAAATGTTTCGTCGCTGACATCCAGCTACCTTGGGTCTCATCGCGAATATCGTCACAATTGTACGACGAACTTCATCCGAATAGACTTAAGAATTAATATACATACGTAGTTTAAATTCTTTGGTATTTTAAAAGTCAGATGGAAGCACCGTGTATAGGCGCTAAAAGGAAACCTTTTCCGCTTGTTGAATAAATATGAAATGCAGGGAGTTTAGTAACTTCCGGTTAACTCCATTAAATTCCAATGAAAGTTTTATGAAATTTAAAAAGACTTCTTTCAACCGGGGGATTTCACGTTCAACACTCCGGTTCCTTATGGACCTGCAAGTAGATACGGTGAGTACTCGTCAGGCACGGTACACTTTTTTCCCTCTTGCTGGAAAGATTTTCTTAATGATTTTCAAACTTACACGTAGAGTTTATAATATGCAATATATCTAATTGAGTTGCCGCTCTAATCTCCGAATAATTCCGCTCGGTTAATATTTAATAAGAAAAAATACACCCCATCGTCGATAAATAATGCGATTTTGACGAGATGAGAAAGCGACGGCACTTTCGCAACAGTTAATAGCGATGATTTATAAAACGGGACCACCGTTTCGGGGGTTTACGAGAGTTTCGAACTAACGCGGCAGTAGTCGGTACTAATATCAAAGGAAATTTCAACGTTTTATATCCGCGTTTATAACTTTTCGCTATTCTGTCATAAAGATTTGATATGCGGTGCACTCGGTCCCGAGAATCTTCGTTATAGGCCGCCGTCGAAAATACGTCCGTATAAACTGACGAATTTCAGTAATCCCTTTACATTTCTATAAATGAACATTATTAACTGTGTCCTTTATTTTTATGGTACGTTCACGTGCCTATCTTCTTATTTACAAAACAATAATTACTCTAATAGTAAATGAGTGTGAAGTTCACTTGGCAGCAACGTAACTTAACACAAATTAGTTTTGTATTTCAGTAAAGTACCCCCTGTTACAGGTGTTAAAACGTCTTCATTTCGATTTTATGCCAGCATTGCCATTACGATAAACGCATAGAGAACTGATTACACAGAATGCAAAGTTCTTGCAATGACGTTGTACGAAGATGTACCAGTTATTATCCATTTTACTATCCATCCACCCTGAGCGCAAATAGGGAACAAGGGTTGTAAACTCGCAGGAATTCGCAGCAACTATCCCCTCCATGCGCCAGCTACGATCAGCTCATAACGCGAGTTCTATCACTTCCTGATAAATTTCGAATGAGCGTATTCGCGCACCTTATTTCGTATCTTCCGCCGTAACTTCCTATATTCCGGGACACTATCTACCAGGGTAACTTTAAGTCTACACGATCTGAGTACAACAAATATGTCCATCATAAATAATATAAAAATATAGTAATTTTCATTTTTTTTTTATACAAGGTGATTAAAATGCCCATTTCTTATTTATTATTTCAGGATACCTTTACCCTCTCTATCTAACAAGGTGCAGAGCAAAAAATATTAATAGGAATGTTGTATACGTACGTTAATATTTTATAAAATAGTTACGAAAACATTTCGATACTTTACGAAAGTGATATGTTCATAAATTTCGGTGAGGAATTGGAATTTTGAATATGTAAAATTATTGTGTAATTAACAGTACCAATTATACACTCGTTAATGGATTGCATGGATCGGAGCACGTGGGAACGCGCGTGCGCAGTAGAGACGGGAGCACATGGCCGGCTCGAGTCGCGGCTCGGAGGGTCTCGGGCGGTTTCGCGAGTCGACGGGCAAAGGAACGGCGGCAGTCGTGCGCCGGCCGCTGCCTCGAGAGGGTATTTGTGTTTATGTCGTCGCGATGAAAGTTTGGCCGCCGTAGAGGTTATGTTTACGCGTGTCGCGGGAACCAGACCGACCACGCATGCCCTTACGTGTCTACCGTTTTTGTTTCTTTTCCTTCGAAAATCCTGCATCGATACGTGCCCATCGATCAATTTCTTGGTTCTCTGCGGTAATTCGTGTCGACGGTTCACGGAACAGCCTCACGACGTTCGATGATCGCAGGATAACACTGTAAGTACATCAAACAATTCGCTTGACTTTTGTTCTTGGTATAACAATGTGTAAATTTTCTAAACGCATCACTACGATTTTGTACGGTTTGTAATCGGGCCCTCTTGTAAACGAATTTTAAACGTGAATCAAACATGGCGACAGCTGCCTTGGTTCGAATGATCGGACACTTCGAGTCACTTTTTTCAACGTGTCACCTTGAGATTTATTCATTGAAAGATTCAGATATTAAATAAGTTACTAATAAGACTACTAGTGATGTCATTGTATTACTCCATGATGGTAGTTCTGGTATAAAAATCTTAAGAATAAGTCGTTCAACTTTCAATTAATGTTTGATTATACTGTTAAACGATCTTATGTACCTTGAAATAGGTTAATGTAACTTTTCTTGAAGAATTCGTTAGTTTCTATTCTTCGTACTTATACCGAGATAATTCGCTGACCTCTTTCGATAACCCCAAATTACTCCACGTCTCAGTAATCATTAACCAACAAAGAGGAAAGTACTGTACATTTTTACACGTGTATCATGTTACACAGCACAATTAACGTAAGAAGAGTATACTTTATTCTTGCAAAATAAATATATTTGAACATAAAGAAAACAGTCTACATAATGACTCCAAATATATAATGTCGGTTGCTCGAAACAAAATTCGCATAACAAAAACTATGCAAGGAGATGGTGTTATTAGAAAAGTATACATAAAAAACGTAATTAATTCTGATTGGTGAACTTCGAGCAATCGAATTCCGCGTAATTCAAAATTAATTTTCCTTATTCCGGTATGCACATTTTAAGCATGTCTTCCATATCCACGCGTTACTCGCATGAGGATGCACCTTAATCTAGAAACGATTCTTAACTCCAATACTTTTGATTTCACTAACGTTCTATCGTTCGGTGCTGTCCTTCGAAGTGCTGGAAACGCATTGTCCAGCGGACAAGAGGGAAAAAGTACCAGTTTATGAAGTCCAGGTATGGTCGACGTATATCACACGAAATGGACGTCCATCGCGATTCGTTCGTCGATAACTGTAACAAGGGAGGAAGACCGTGATGCGTCCTGTCGCTATATTTTTTTTCTCTCCGATTTCGCTCGTAGCCATCCGATATTTTTCTCCGCGTGGTTTCACCCGCCAGGGGCCGTCGAGGGCCCCGTGGGTTCATTTCGGTGCGAATCCTTCGCGGAACACGCACGATTTCGAACGGCCGTATATAACCGCGCGCGAATTGCGGCGCGGAACAATGGCGCGAGTTTTAATATCGTTCGACCGCTCATAACCGTGCCACGGACCATAGAGGGAGAGAGAGTGGTGAATTACGACGGCGGACGTATTCGAATTCTCGATCGCCGATAACAATTTTGCAATCGGCCGTTCCGCCGCCCCCCCCTTCCCACCAGTTTTCCATCGACGCACGTAATGCCCGAATAAATTACGCGATACAAATGACGTCCCGGGCAAGGCAACGGACCGTAATTACTCTGCGCGTATTCGCCGAGGAACCGGACGAGCGTTGATTTGTCGCAAATCGGTCGGAAATCGAAACGCGGATTTTTATCGCTAGATAAACTGAACAACGCGCAATAGTAATTCTCGGAGATCGATTTATCCCCGGTTAAATTGTTTAACCGACGGATTTAAATTATTGCCGTGTACTGGACACGCATACCTTTCGAATTGCACACCGTTGATAATGATCTGTGGGATGTATTTACGTTCGGAAATGTTCATCTTTTTGAAAGTGCACCGGAGTGAGATATCGAACAAATGGTCTACGACATTCGTGGGGATACCATTGAAAAAAGGAATTGTAAGAGAATATAAATTATTTAGAACCGTCCTACGAAGCCAAATTACTTTTTTCTTTTGAACGATTAGTTGCTACGGGAGATCCAATCGCCGTTCCAATTACGACTTCCTTTGACGCCATTAATTAGATCGCAAATGGGGAAAAATGCAGAATTCCATATGCGTCTGTCGTTCATTTAATTCAACGTCATGATACCAGTTATCAAATATTTCGTGAGCGAGAGATTAAAGGGTGCCGTTTTACCCCGCTATTCCTCCCCGCGGAATTGCTAGAATTTAATTTGATTCGCTGTTCTGTGCTCGGGTGATACTCGCGACGTCAAATTTTGAACGAGAATAGCAGACGGAAAGAAAACACTTTGTGTCTTTATTAAATTTTACGTCCGGAGTATCGGTAAGCATCGTTACTAGCTTTTCGAATTCCAGTCGAATTTATCGGAGAATGTTTTTACTCGAGGTCGCAAAAACGGCCGCCGTTCGACGCTCTCTTTCCCGAATATCGAACTGATACCTTTCTACAAGCCGCTGATTTATGGAGACATGTCGCTGAAAAAACACGTTAGTCAAAGATAGGAGAAAAAAAATAGATCGCTGCCGGCTCGATATTTATTTCTGATCCACGGGCTATTAATTTTCCGAAAAGTGTCCGGTGTCGTGTTCAAGCTAGTTCTCTTCCGAAAGAAGCTCACGTCGATATAATTTAATGTTCATATCGGAAAGCAAGAGAAATGGCACCCGTACCCTTATTCCGTCGCTGTGTCGTGCAATTTTGCAAATCTTTCAATGGCACGTGACCAGATAGGCGAGGCGATAAAAAAGGGACAATGCTCGCAATCGATGAAGCTATTGTAAGAGCTGACGTAACCATCTACCGACCAGCCTTTTGCGGAATCGCCCGCATAAGCGAAAACCGGATCCCCGTCGGCCATCATGCGAAATGTTGCAAAATTCTGACCCTTTGAGCCTCGTGCTGTATCACCGATTTCGCGATTCTGGTTTCTTGTTCATGATAAACCTCGTGGTCCTGAATCAAATAGACTAATAGCAGAACTTTTAATACAATGTAAAGATCGTTGAACTTCATAAAAATGTTTTTTTTTTATGACATTCAATAACATGGAAACGAAATTGGCTTAGTATAGAATCGACGATCGTGGATCAAAGAAGCATGTTTCTGTCCGGAGGAAAAGATGAAAAATAGGAAACTGCCGATTCAACCCTTCTATCTCTCTATCCAAGGCTTTCTAGATCATCTCGCAAAGATGCTTCGAACAATCATAAATCACAAAAGAAAGGGGTGGCTGACAAAGGTGTTGAGCGGGGGGGGGGATAGGAGAAGAGGTAGAGCGTAGATAGATAAAGGGAGAAAGAAAGGAGGAGATATTCAAAGGGTGGCAAGGGGTGAGCGCCACTTCCACCGCTTTTCTTCCATGAAATTTTTCCATCGTTCGTATCAGCATCGTCTCTCTCTCTATCTATCTATCTATCTGTCCGTCTATCTATCTCTCTATCTTTGGTGTGATTAAGACATTTCTATGGTCGCCCCGAATTATTGTCGAATGAAATGGCGCGAACACGCTTGGCTGAGAGGAATAGGGAAGAATATCGGAGAGTTTCCACTTGATGTTTCCATTGCCGCGAAAGGGCTCTGTAATTTCTGCTGGAAGAGAAGGGAAATTATCCACGGCTAATATTTAACTTACTCTATTCGACTGTTATAATTGGACTCTTTTTGTTTTCGATATCCGAGTATTCCTGTAGTTAGTAATAACCAGTACACTTCAACTATTCTGTACTAGAAGAATGTCTGAGAAATTCTCAAATGAAATATCACGGTACATTTCTGTAATTCTTTCGAGCATTTTATTACGCTCTCGAAAGTTTCCCGTTTCTCGACAAACGCGAACTTCGGTTTACAGCTATAATTATCCGCGGGTGAAAAAAGTCATTCGTTGGACAAACAGGGTAGTATAAAGTCGAAGTTGCCGCGCGAAAAAACGAGCTCTCGACGCGAATATACACGTGGATCGAAAAAGTCGCCGGTCAGTCTGCGACTCGAAACTGCCCTGCACCCCGAATATACGACATTACATTACCACCGCCGAAGCTAGAAGTCGTCCCATTGTTTCTTACCGACTAACATGGAGAAGAAGCCACGCAACTTCCCCTGAAATTCCATCTGACCCGCAAAAGAATCGTTACATTGAATTAAAGTCGAATAAAACGGCGCGTTTCGAAATCCGCTCGAACTCTAGTCGGAGGGGGGGAACAGACAACGAGGCTCTTTCGCGATTTTATCGCAGGATACTGGCGAAACAACCACGAAGATCTAACGAGGCACTTTTCCATCGATTGGATGACGTGCATTGTACCGAATTTCCACTTTATGAGACTGGTAGACGCAGGACCATCAGGAACATATCGACAAAGAATAGGAAATAAGGATACGTCTCGAGATATAATCATATTATCTTCGTGTAAGCAGAGAATCGTGTGCATCGATGTGAATTAATTAAAAAAATTCTTATTCGGTTCGGTTAAGCAACGAGCGGGATACAGTATGAAAAGGATGATTTATCCAAGAACGCACTCGTACTACACACGTAGCTCGTGTAGCTTGATTAAACTCCGTCGGGGATCGGTTCACTCGCCGAGGGGGAATTTCTCGTGGTTTAATAGAGCGCAAAGAGTTTCTTCAGCGCACTTTTCAACTGTCCGTACGGTTCTCTTCCCCCCCGACCCGAGTCTGGTTTACGCTACGCGCCGTCTTGAAAGCAGAGTAAAATAAATTGAACGAAATCCCTTAGACAAATTCCTCCTTGGTATCTGAGGACCGTAACGGTAGCCACCGGCCAATACGTTTGTCGAACGGGTAGCGAAAAACGGAATGTCGGCCAATCCGTCTTCTGTCCCCATACGGGATCATGAATGGAAAAACAGCTGCAAAACAAAAATTCGTGATTTATCATTCCCGTTGTATTGTACCATCCGAACGGTTTTTGGGAATAATTTAGAACCGACACGTGAATGTGAAAGCAACGCGTTGATAAAAAAAAGAATATATATATACATATATATATATATATATATATATATATATATATATATATATATTGTTTGGTTGGAATAATATCTACACAGATATTTGTTACGATTCTACGGACGCAAAATGTTCCGAAAACAATGCGCGTTCACGCTGAAATTTTAATGAAACGTTAACCATTTCGCGTCATCGAGCAACCACCGTGTGCTTCTCGCCGAATCATTTATACGCGTCACTGTGCACGCGCGATGTAGCGTTGCAAATGATTTTGGAAACGTAAAAACAAACGAATAAATTTCAGTTTTACAAGGCTTGGCGGCGAGCTCCAGAGGTGTACGTACACTACCGTGTGTCCGTGCACGGTGTTTGCGGCGATAAATTCCGGTCTGCGTAAAATGTAAATTCTCGCGACAAAGCCTCCAGATTCACGGGAACTTCCTGTTCTAGGGGGCCAATGAGAAACATTGAATATCGCGTGGCTTGAAGCACGGCGACACGGCAGCTAGACGTGCGGCCGCGCAAAATGAAAATTTTCCCTGATCTCCACCGGCAGCTACGCTCTCTCTCTCTCTCTCTCTCTCTCTCTCTCTCTCTCTCTCTCTCTCTCTCTCTCTTTTCTTTGGACTAAAAGGAAAATATTTTCCTGCGGTCCGTTTTCATCTCTTTACATACGAACATCATCTATTATGGTAAATGAATCACGGACCCTTTCAATTAAGTCCCGAGTACACATACTATAGGCAACATTTACCTTTCTTCGAATAAACATCCTTAAATGACACACGCTCAATTAGCGGTTCTCCTCGATTGAAGCATTAAAGATTCATCGCGTATCTCGAACGAGAGATATACACGAGAATTTTGTTAATTCACGGATCTAGATCGTGGAGTAGTTCCTCGGTAACTAAAACCGATAACTGATATTAAACGATGAATGCACGGAGAAATGTGTTCCGTGTACCGGAAACGGCGGAAACAAAATTGAAAGCACTTCGAATTTAAAAAAAAAAAAAATGGGAGTGGGAATTTATCGTCGCAATCGACGTCACGGAATCGCTCTCCATGGAGACGGTTCGACCGTCGTTTAGAATCTACTCACGCGCCGATCTCGGGGATTGAATATGGACCATCGAAATTTTTCCTGGTCGCCCACAATACTGGCCCTCTTTCTCTCGATGTGCACACGTTTTCCCTCGTGCGACATTCCTAGTCATTCGTGATGTGGCTGGCCAGAGAGAGGGCTAAACGAATTCGTCGAGTCGAATAGTTCGCCAACAAAAATGCCGCACCCACCCCGTCCCTTTTGTCACCCTCGATATGTGTCTGCTCGCAATTAATTCACGGTAATTTCCCGGGCGGACTTGTAATGAAGCGCGCAGCGACGTGCGCTTGACAATGAGCGGCCCGGAGTTGTTCGTTCCGTAAATTTTCACTGTAACGATTATTTATTGCCGCCAGATTGGCAATTACGCTTGTCACGCGGGCACGTGAATCATACAGCGAACGATTTGAGACGTTAAAAATGGAACCGAATCGGGGGCCAGGAACAAAATTTCTGGGCGCACAGCTGTTCGGGAAATCTGTTGCTAAATACTTGAAATCTAAAGAGAATGTAATTGAACGTTCTTTTTATCCTGTTTTTTTTTTTAAATCGTTCGTATGTGTAGTAAAAATCGACGAACTAAATTATATTTTTAAGCACATAAGCTGTGTTGTCGATAATCCGTTAAATTGACGAAGTTTGACGATTTATTTTATAACATTCTATACACTAAATCTTTCGGTTCTTCGACTAAAATATATGAACTATAAAAAAAAAGTAAATATAGCTCGTTGGTCCCCGTACACGGGATAGAAACGATGTTGAAGGAATTCGAAGAATAATTTAAAACCCGATAACGGGAGGATTTTACGTTGGCTGAAATTCAAAACCGTTCGAATTATCGTCGCTAAAGTTTCGTCAGATAATGTGATCGCGCGGATTTCCGCGTTATTTAGCGAAGGTACGCGTGTCAGCCGCGAAACTCCGCGCAAGTTCATATATCCCGCCGGTGTTCAAGCGTTCTGTCCTCTTCTGCTTTCCAGGTAAATGCACACAGGGGCGTGAGGTGTCGCGTGTCGCGGGTGTGATTCGTGCGGTGGTGTTTGTGCAACGGGCCAACGGAAGGCCGCTACGGTGGGTTTTCGAGATGAGCTATGAATTTGGGCTGCCTGGTAGCCACAGTCCTCGTGCTTCAGCTGCTTCGGCCTCCGATCGACGTCGCAGCGCTACCCTCAGTCGTCAAGATTGGTGAGTCAATGGAAAAATTACAATGTTTCGTTTAAATTTCTTGCGCCAGGGTAAGAGAACTAATTACAGACAGATTAGCGACTCTGCGGAGTTGTTAAGAAATAATAAGTAAAACTAAGTTGAATTTTTCCGAAACCCCCTGAAACAAGTTTTTATAGAATAATTAAAAATCGATGAAATATCGAGCAAACAAAAAAGGAATAATTTTTTCATTCGATAAAAGTATACTATTTATCTTGAGACTTCTTAGCACTTTCATTTGTATTATTTGACGACCCACAACCAAATTGTCAGGTTCAATGTTAGAAAATAACTAATACAAGCGTCTCAAAACGAGATTTTTCTTTTTCGATCATTATCATTTTCCATGAAAACGATATTTCTCATCACTGATCGTCAATGTGCTGATTTATATTGGGTCACTATAAATCTTGTGATCATTCGATTAAATATGTTACAATTCGTTATAAAATGATGCAGAATGCACGTGCAGAACGTAGTAACTGTCTCGAAACAGAGGGACACGCGTTCGATAAGAAACAACGAAAGAAGGTGGCGAATCACGTTCCATCGTAGCAATGTCCCTTTCTTTCCCAGAAAGTTTAGATCTCGCTACTTCTCGCAAGTTCGCCGGTCCGTGCGTTCTTCGCAAATTGAACTTCTCCCCGAAATTCTAGACACCGCGCCGTCCCGTTACCACCGGTTCTGGACGCGTATAAAAAGAGCACCGAGTTGGTAACGCGAAACGAGCGTGAACGAGGGAAAGGAAAAATAAAGCGTGGACTCCACGAGTCGTTAGTATTCCGGCGTTCACAAAGTTAAGAACGTAATTCGATAAATTGAACTTCTTAATTCAATCCCCTGGGCGAAGTTTCGACCGAGACAGCTTCCTCGCTCCTTTGAGTAATTGTTGAGTAATGGGTTCGTGACCGCGCTCTCAGGGGGCGCAGCTCGAACACTGGAAGTGCAATTACAATCAAAATCGAATATGAACGATGGATACGCCTCCATAGACGTATAATACCTAGACTGCGCATTTCGCCGATAGGCTATCGCATATTAAGAAAGGATAGCATGCTTTCGGTCATGATTTACATTCTTCTTTGGGTCACCAATCTTGTCTTCGTCTGACAATGTTTAGAGTGAGGATTTACGCCCCCACTCTATGGCTCCACTCGAGTGTGTTTTCCGCGGAACGAAACGTCAGGGCTTTCTATGTTATGAATGGTTCATTTCACGCGAAATAGGACACATTTTGGAATAACATTTCGAATTTTAATAAATGTATCTCGACGGATCTCTCGAAATGTTTTGAATTATAAAATCAATAATTAAAATTAATAATTACAGCTAACTACAAAACTAATTACATTACATTACTAATTTTAGTATTGTATTCGTTTTAATATTGTTTTATTAGAAACATTATTCATTCGGCATCTCAAAATTCAAAAATACAGAGGTTAAGATCAAAGTTTATAGGTCGGTTGATCTCGACTTTGTACTGAAGAAAACGGGGCGTCCTTTTCGTTGCATTTCTGTACTTCGATTTCGTGAATCGTGCAAAGTAACGTACGCCCGTAAACAGACAGGTTCCCAAACTTCGTGAAACAACGAGAATACATTGTGAAGTTCGTCGCCCCTATAAAATTCGAAATTTTCCAGACGACCAGCCTGGTCTGACCCGTACACTTCGCGAGCTTACATCGGCAAAAGCTTCTCTCATAATTCCGAGTCCGTGTCGAATTCCGCCGGAATTCACAGCGGCCAAATCGCGAACATCATTTCTCGAAGGGCATAAGAGAACCTTGCACGTTCTGTTCGGGATGTTATTGAGAAAACACAGTTCGCCTAACCCAGACGGGCAATACTTATCATTCGAATCCTGCGTCAGCTACCGACAACCTTGTCGAACTCGTCAATCAATATCTTCTATTTCAATTTTCAAATCTGAAAATAATATTCCAAGAATAATATAATACTTCGATAACTTTCTGGCACACGATGAATACCATTTACTAAATCGTCGTAGTATTTTGGAAATTTCAAGGGTCCTCAGCGAATAGAATTCGTGGAACAGGTTGTCCATGCGTCGTTTCACGTCCCGACTGCGACCGGGGAGGCATCGTTTTCACGGTCGTTTCTTTCGACGAGCATTCGAGAGCTAGCCTGTTGCGATGCCAAATTGGCCGCGCAATTTGCATTACTCCTGCCGCCACTCGAGAGAGAGAGAGAGAGAGAGAGAGAGAGAGAGAGAACAGGGTAACATTTCAAAGGGTCGCGCTTCGACACTTGCCGCAACAGCGTCGAAGTCCCTGGGTCACTGGGAGGTTCGGTTAATGGACGCGCCGTAAGTCATTCGATAATGAACATTACTCCCCGCATTTCCCAGGAGCCCGTTCGTCGCCCGCCGTTCCGCTTCAATTAACCTGGCCGAGCGCAATTTTAAACTTCCGTGAAACGTAGAACGTAGCTTTTTTAATTTCGACCTGCTGATTAATTGCGTTCCGTTGGAAACGTGTGTTATAAATTCCTATTTAAAGGAACGATGAGACTACGGGGTTGGTATACAAATGAAAATTGGATACTTTCCTTCGTTCCCCAAGTTTTCGTCTTGCGAAGTAATCGACGGAAGCGGCGCGTCGCATGAATACATTATCACTGATAGGCCCAGGGATCTGCACGTTTCACGCCGCTCTTAGGCAGCCTCTGTAACTTTTGACTACCTCAGAAATGATATTACTGGGCTGCCAGAACTTTTGCCAGGAACCTAGCTCGTGATACCTTTCACACTATTTTCACGATCACTCTCGGACGTGGCTGATAGCAAATGAACAGTGAAGAAGCACTCACGTCCGTTGCTCCCGAAAGATTTCCCCTTTAAAGGAAGGGAAAATGGTCGGTGGAGCGGAATTTAGTGGGACAATAGGGACGGGCGATGAAACACTGCACTTTTTTCCTCGTACTCTCCTCGATCATCTAGTATTTATTACAACACGACCGGGGATCTTTGCCATGAATGAACCTCGACTTTCCTGAGAGCAAATTTGTATAGCCTTCCTGTACCCTTTGGTAATTCAATTCAGAGGGGAGTTGAGTATAATTAATACCTCTTATTATACGAAGGGATAACGAGCCAAGACGAATTGGTATCGAACAATGAATTTCAACCGAGTTCCTCCACTTTATTCTTCGTTCCAATTATGGATGTTGTCGGGGCATGGACAAACGAAAAGCATCTTTTGTATTTTTGAATCCTTTCATGACACACTCATTTCATAAATTCAGTTATGATACATAATGTATGAAGGTCTTGTTGTTTCATTCTACTACGCGTTCTCGAGAATCTTATCAATCAGGCTTCATTAGTCTACAATCTCGTCCAACATTGGTTTTCTTTTGAAACTCTGAAATTTTCATATTCTCAGACTATTTCATCGAATTCCCCTTCGTATGACTCTTTCTCGCGCTATTCGCGTCCCTTCTAAAAATGTATCGACGCGTACAATCGACACGATTCACCCACGCGACAAAGGGAATGTGAGCAGGAGTCACTTGGCGCATCGCGGAGAATCATTTTTTCCCGTCTGCGAGTGCGAAATCGAGGTGAGGGCACTCGGAGAGATCGCGTTTGTCGGTTCTCGAGGATCCGCCACCTCACCCGCCCCTCTTTCATCCCCTCGGCTGGACGAGTGACGGGCAAAAGAGGGTGAATAAATGGACTAAGTTCGGCGACAAAGAAGAGCCGCGCGGTTAGTCCCCACTTGCTCGGGTGCTTGTTCCAAAATCTTCGTCGGTCTTTGTCTTTTGTTGGCCCTGCTCCTCGCGGAACCCGTCTCGAGCACGAACCTTTCTGCTTCTCGACGATCGTTCGCGCGATTGAAAGTACCTCCGACAGAGAAATAAAACTGTATACGGGGGCATGAATAAATCGATAAATAAATTCTTTACATTGCGAGTACTCTGTCGGAGCATAAACTTTAATATGTATGGACTTTTATTCACTTTTGCATCGCGATATTCCCTGAACCACAAAAGATTCATAGTCTGTAAAGTTATCGTAGCGTAACATAACGTTTCCTACTCTGTGAAATACATGGAGCAGTTATCGTTGACTTGCATCCCTTAAACCCAGGACTCTGAGGGAAACAATTTCAGTGGTGTACTACCGTGGTAGGGTTTTTCTTTTCTATATTGGGGGGTCGTGTGAGGTTCGCAGTGATATTAGAAGGCACAGAAAATACAGCAGAAATTGTAAAGAAGATGGGGAGTACGGACAATGTGAATGTCACAGCGAAGGATTCTCCGTCCTCTCGGTGACTTCCGGTCCCGCGTCAGTATCCGTCTGCTTGGTCGACGGGCTTCTGCTGTCTGTACCTAACAGCAGACTCGGGTCCACGGTAATTCAATGGGAGGACGGCAGAGAAAGAGAACCAGGAACTGGTGGGAAGGACAAGCAAGAAATCGAGAAAGGGTGGGATCAGAAAAGAAGGGCCGAGAAGAGGGTGGTTCCGACTCCGTGGCGCCCGGAACAACGGTGCGCCGCGTATTCTGCCGGGAATTCCCCTTTCGGATTCTCCACCATAATACATAGACGATAGATATATCATTTCTCGTCCCGCGGTAAATTTATCTGTTTGTAGTCTCGATCGTTCCTTCGGTTCAAGTTCAAAAGAATCATCGCGCAATTCAGAGGAGATTACGTTTAGAAAAATGCACGGAAAGAATTGAAATTTTGCACTTTCCATCCGTCATACATTATTCCAATAACCAACCGTAGGAAAGACCTTCTTCAACATCCGAGCTCTCCATGATTCGTTGACTAAAGAAGACTGTCTTCAGGACACCGAGCCCACGAATTTGAATACTGTGTTAGTTTCAGTGGTATTACATAAGTTCGTAAAATTTCGAGCATTCCGTAGCCCCGAACGTTCGCGGAAGTTCACCGGCCGAGGAACTTCGATTGCTTTTGTAGAATTATTTAAGCAATTCTACCCTCGGCGAGGTTCTCGTTCGAGAATTGTCGAATCTAATATTACCATCGTAAGACACTCGGGCCAGGTTATAGGAGCGGATAAACCATGGAAATAGTAATGAAGTCTTCCTCTAAAACCAACACGATTACGGAAACAGAGAGACCGGTTTAACATTTTTTTTTTTCGCCCTCTAAACGGGGACACGGAAACTCTTTAATAATTCGCCGACAGTTCGACGAACGTACCTCTCGCGTATGCACTCCCGGAAATTCTTATCTCCTCCGCAAAACTCTCAATTCCATTCGTCGTTCTTCTTTCCCACCCCATCCCAATACCCCCCACCATGCTTCGTAAACTTCGGGATTGAAACGATCGAGTGGAACAGCCACCGAGTAGCTGCGAACTTTCCGTTGGTTCCCTAAGTACTCTTACCACTTTTGGCTTCCCTCTTCGAGCCGATATTATTTTCATCCGCGAGAATAATGGCCGATATTTATTTACGGTCCTCTTCTCGACCGGCCCTTTGAGCTCGCCCCGCGACTCGCTCGATTAATTTTCTTCTATTGCGTCTCGAGGAGTGGGCCGCTTCTCGAACTCCTCTTAGAGTCCATCGACACAGAAGTTTCGCGGACGAGAATTAAGGAAGTTATTTTCGTTCGGTCGCGAATATTACACAGCATCACGGTGCACAATGAACGGTTATTTATCGGTCTCCGGCTCCGTTCGTTCTATCTCTTCGTAAATAACGCTAAACGACTAACCCCCGTTCGATAACTCTCGAAGAATCGATGCGAGCCTTCCCTCATCCGATGCGCTGGCTTCTTTACTCGCGGGTAGGAACAGCCCAAAGAACGCGAACCTCCGCCGATGGGTCCGCAAACGTTACCGCGTCCCGTGTAAATATTTGCCGAAGCTCCTACACCCTCGACCTTTGTGAGTTATACGCAGGATGGTTGATAGCCTTCCGATCGAATCTTAAGGATAACTAAGCTGGACCTGGGCCCGGTGATTGGTTTCACGACCGTCAGTTCGATGTCTGTACAAATTCCGGCAGGCTTCTTGTTAATTTAAATAAATTAATTTTAATTATTTCTACCCTGATGTAACTGATATGACTATCAGAATGTTGAATTGTAAATTTTTGAGCTTCATAATGAAGCTCGACCTGAAAGCTCCGTGAGATTCATATCTCGACAGAGCTCCTCTCTTTTAAAATCACTCCGATTTCCAATATTACACCTGCAGTGAATGTATTACAGTTCTAGGTGAGAAAGTTCGTTCCCAAGTGGAAGTGTCAGACCTAAGACACCGGGAATTGGAATAAGAACGAAAGAATGTTTCTCTATGGTTTCAATTAGTCCTAAACACATTTGCATTCTTAGTTAAAAGAGATCTCGCCAGTTTCTACGATAACGGGAGCAGATTTAGACATCGATCGGTGTGAGTTCAGGTCAGCCGATTCCCCAGCCGATTGCTGACGAACGAAGGATCGCTAGATCCAACGCCTCTGTCGCTTCTCGAGGCTGGGATTTCTCGTGGAAAAATCCAGCGGTGCCAATCGACATTTTCACGTAGCAACGACTCGTTGAACTTTCACGCAAGTTTTTTTTTTAACACAATTGCTGGTCACCGCGTTTCCGTGGTCGACGGTGGTGATCGTGTGTCGGCGAGCGAAATCGCCCAGGAGACGGGATAGAGAGCCTGCTGGAAAGAAAACGTAGTGGTCCGGGAGCAGAAGAAGACGGGGTAAACCGAGTGGAAAGGTGGGTTTTGCATGTAAGTGGGTTACCGGCTCGTCGTCTCGGGTTTTCCGAAGAATTTTGAAATTGTTCGAGGAGTCGCCTGTGTCCCCCCACGGAGCGTAAAGGGGAAGACGGCGAGGCCGGATATGACAGAACCGCTCGAATCTGCGAGCAGGCCAGGATTTTGTGAATTTGAATGAAGGGAATAAATCTCTCTGTCTCCTTACTGGAAAATATTCCGAGGTCTGAGGGACTCAAAGGGCACCGTTGTCGGGAGGCCGCCTCGTTTCTTTCTCGAGCCACGGCCGGTTGCTCCATTATATTCGAAATAACGCGAGTTTAACAATTGTTCGCGTTAAAGCTTACTGGCTGGCTTTAACAAAAGAGGCCGCTAAAGGGATGAAGGGATTATATTCTCCGTGGACGGGGTGGGAGGAATTTCTTTGTTTTAGCGGTGTCGGATTACGCGAGATGACTGCGTAACTCAAGGAGGGAATCGAAAAGGAATCGTTGACCCCTTGTCACCTATAACTTGCCCCCCAGATGATGGATTAATGCCATTAGTTTCGCAAATCGAGCCTAGGGGTAGAAGGGAAGATGATGCCAGACGGTGATTGTAATGGGCTGTCAGACTGAAACGCCTCCCCTTTTCTATGCGTCGATTCTATCCCCTGATGTCTGGCGGAATATCGTTACGGAGAATCCTCAAGATGATGGGTCGGTTATGGTGAAACTTTTCGATGTGTCGAATGTTGATGGAAGGATAGTAGCGAGAATGGAAGAAGGAATTCCGTGGACGAATGTTCGCTGTTGTAACAACGGTTGTAATAGCAACCGAAAGTTGTCGGGAGTTGCCGTGTGAACGCAATCGGAATACCGAGCAGCGTGGCATTTAACGCTTGGAATTTAACGGAATTACTACAACCTAACTTGATTGCCTCTCGGAGAGTTCTGTACCGGCCAAAGATGAAAACACAATGCACCGGGGGAAATGACTTCGTGACACGTGCATCGATCTCTCGCGAGTCTCATCCATCGCTGCGTTGCTCGCGTCTACCCTTCCGTTTGTGTTTGCTACGTGGGCAGAGAGTGAAGGAACGAAAATGAAATCAGATCAAGTATTTACGTATTCTAATTGTGCCTTCAACTCTCAATCTTTAATTCAATATCCGTCCCTTACTGAAAATGAAAATTTCATTCAACCCGAAGAAATCATTTTAATTCAATATTCGTTCGTGTATTCACGAGTAATATTCGCAACCTTACACGCGGAAAGCGAAGATTCAAACTTTAACATTGCAAACACGAGGCATATATATTCCACGTCACCCCTTTAAATGCTTGTTGCGTTTTGCTAACGACTGTTACCTCGGTAAAACCACTTCTTGCCTCCGTAAACATCCGCCCCTACATTTAGAAATGAATCCAGTCGTGGAATTACGGTGCGAGTATGAATACGTGAGGAGAAGTTAAAGTAGCTGCTTTTGAATCTATGGACGAAGGACACGGGTCATTTGTGTTTGACCAACGCACTGGTTTGTTTGTTTTTCGCTGAAACTTTGTGTCTCGAAATTTGTAGAGTTACTCTGTACAGATGCATATATTAGTTACTATCGCGAACAATTTATATGGTAGTCCACTTTAAATTAAAGTCCATATGCTAGGTAGTGTAGCACTCACAATTTAAGCTTATCACATTACAGTCTTTTTCAAATTCCCTTTTTTTTCTTTGCAATAACGCCCTTCAGGATACCTTCGCGACATGCCAGACGGCTAAATAGTTCGCCAGGGTTATCAACACCCCTAATTCACTTTGGCTCGACGTATATTAGACATATCTCTCCGTCTCTATCTCCACCCTTTGAGCCATTGTCGGTCTCACTGTAGGATTCCCAACACAATCCCTTTGACGAACGTAGCCGCGGGGTCAACATTACAAAGCTCTCCGATGTGTTCGCCCCGCACAGAATTTCAATTGTTGGGCACATGCCGCGAAAAGAATATTAATTGTCGCCCTTTGAATAAACTTGTCGCGTCGTTGCGAAGTCCACTTGAACTCTCGCAGCCACTTTGAAGTTTCTAGCAGCTTTCGAGTGTCATTACTCTCTGTTCCGCGAAATATTTATAATTGAAATAATTTCTCCAGGCCCGCCACTTGTCACTTTTCGCGAAACATCGAGACAGAGAGGATTCTGAATCCGTTTGAGACGATTAAAGATGAAGAAGCGAATTGTTTCACGCTCTTAAAAAAGAAATCCTCCACGGAAAAAATGGACACCAATAAAGGCTAAGGTTAAGCGGTCCTTAACTCATTCCAATCTTTTAATGTATACCCCGCGTTATACTGTAATCCTGTCGTAAAGTAACTCAGCCACGCACAGGGTTCCTTGAATGTCTCACCCACCCTCAGTATGGAAAATGTTTATCTGCGAAATATGCCGGGGATTTTAATATTTAATGCGTATAACAGCGCAGCGCACGGAATGCTTTCGCTGTTGTTACTTTATGGTTCCTGCTGTATCTTTGTCTTTCGACTTTTTCCTTCGTTATCCTGTTTCGCGGCTTTATGATCCACGGTTCTCGTTCGTAGGGTAAATGTAAATCATAATAAATTAAATTAGTAATTACGAATCTGAGAAAAAATGTTTAACAAACAAATCTATGTTAGATAGTCTAAATGCCAGAGTATGGGGTAGCTAGTTCCTACTGGATACGAGCAATCAATTACTTTCATCTCCAATAAAGTGTCCGTGCAACAATCCATTTCAACTTTCACTCTTCGAACATCAATCCATGTATTTATCACCATCCATTAATTACCATCAATTTCGGGCCGCACACGTTTCCCCCTCGTGAAAGGGAAAACTCGTCTACTCGACCGGGTCCACTCTGCTGTCTGACGCACGTGGAATTCTAAAACAGCCCCGTCGAGGCCAGTCGTTCGAGAATCGATTGTGTCGAGAGGAGATTCAGCCGTGAGTCTGTAAACACAGTTTGAAAGGAAAAAATCCCGGGGATTTAGACGTCCTTCGACGAACATCCCCTTGTGTTTCGCGGTGAAAAATGCGACCGTGTCTTTGCCGTCGTCAACCGAAACCGCTCCCGTAGCCTTTCTTGAAGTATCATATATTCTTTTGTAGTCCGCTTCCTCGTTGCTCCGACAGCGTTCTACTTAGCATGTTGATGCGTTTACCCGAGCGCTTATCGGAATTTTCTTGGCGAACCGCCTCCGCGAAACCAGCGCACAATTCAGGAAATAGTTGCCATTGTGTCCGACAGCCGATCCATGTGGGGGTGGGGCCCATTACCGAACGAATTTTCTCGAGGAAAGGCGCATCGAACGTGAAACGCGCGTCCCTCTTATCAGCGTGTTAACGACAATAATAACGGGGACATGGGTGTATATGTATATGCGCAACGCATCGGTCGCATAGATCGATTTATCTCGAACGCGACGCGCCGGATACCGACCGCTCGTTAATCCTGTGACAGATAAGAGCATTATCGGGGATTCGTAAAGGATTACGCGTCCGGGTCCCGTGAAATCTTTTTTCGATCAGGGGCGGCTAGCAACTTTCACGACGTCCTCGGTCTGTTGGATCGTGACTGAGAGAAGACGATCATCGAGTCTGAATGGTCGGTTGTTTAAGTTAAACATCACAGACAGGGTGGGGGTGTTCTTATTAACGGAGACTCTTCCTTTCTGTCTAACTTTACAAAATAATTCAAGTCGTTTGGTCCAGTTTTAGAAAAATTGTTCTGCTTTAAAGGGTATCCGAAGACTTCGATGAGTTCCTGAAGGTTCTCAAAGCAATTTAATGCTCTCGCTTATCCAGTTTGATGGAAGGATCGCTAGAATTGATCGAGAAGACCTCAAGGACTCGAAAACAGTCGCTGTTCCACGAGTGTAACAAAATGTGGCCCGACTGTAAAGCGAGTCTAGCAAGAGGAAAACTGCTCGAGGGTGCCACGTTTGTTTCTACGGAACAATGGTCATTGTCCGAAGGCAATTCGCGGAGCTGTTACGAAAGTTGTCGTCGCACTTACACGGTGAAACAGTCACCCCGGTTTTCGTTCAAAGAACTCGAGCCGGATCGATGTGTCGATTGCACAGAAACCGATTCGCTATTAGCACCGATTCGGTACACGTATTCCGTCGTTAAAGCACGTTCTAGTGTGAGAGACCCTTTGTTTGGACGTCGGGGGTTCTGGTAACAAGTAGAGTTGTATGGAACAGTAACGATTTCGTCAGGTGGTGGTGACCTCGTTTTCAGAGATTATTGCTCACGAAGATTTTATGTTTAATACTGTACTCCGTCAGAAATGATAGGACATAAAAAGACCTATTACACATACTCCACACAAGCATCGTATTGTACTAGATTCGTAACAAATGTGTCGCATTGTCTCCAGCACTGTACAACTATGATCGATGAAGTTCCGATCGCACGAGAAACTTCTGGTATTAAACTGTAACAAGTGAAGCATGAAACTCAATAAACGATGAAACGTAATTGGCGGAGTTAGTAGTTCAAGAAACGCAAAGAAAGAGTACGGGCTGAGCAGCAAGTCTAAGAACGATGATAAAGGATTCGAGATTGGGAAGTTCCAGGGCACGACATCAGGCATCTGATCTCGTCTGTCTTCGCCAAGGAACAGTTTAATTTTTCTACTCTTAAATCCCGTGGCAGTGAACGGTCGTCGAATCGAAAATTAGACGTGTTCGCGAAGACAGATGAATAAAAGTGAAAGAGCACTTGCGTAACAGAACGCTCGAAACCTCTTGGTCACCTCGAAAGCCGCATTGTTCCACGAAGCACGGTTACGACAACACGACGGTTATAGGATTGTGTTTCATCCTGTTTGACTTCCGTTCGCTCGTTTTCGCGGCTGATTTTCGTCGTGGTCTGCCGCCGTTGTTACGGCCGTGAGAGACACAACGCGAGGAAAAGTCGCCGTTAGGAGAATCAGCAGTGCATCGAGGTAGTTCCGTTTCGAAACCGTTCGTCCAGGGCGACAAAAGGGGTGATGGAGTATCGGGCGGGGACGTAATGAGAGCTATATACGAGAGCCGTAATGCGATTACCCTCCGGGGCTTCAGCCAACTACCCCTGAACTCCTCGGATTTCCAGCTATTGCTCTGTTCCAGCTAAACATCCCCCGTCCCCGCGATTGGCCTGCAGAAAGTTGACGACCCGCAGCTTTGATTTCTCCTTCGACTTCGTTTCGATGGTAATCCAACTCTCCCAACCACGAGTGATTTCGTTCTTCAACTATCTCCAGGTCCATCGAATAGAGTAACGTCGTATAAAAATGTTGATCGATGATTTGATTCTTTAAGCTACTCGATCGGTGGTCTTATCGAGACGCGGTAGATATAGTAGGTGGCAGGCTGCTATATGTAAATGCGGTTAGAGCGGAAGTTAGTTATTTATTGACGGGGCAACTTAATTGGATTTCTATTTAACTGTTGCGGTTGGAAGAATCGATAGAAGCATTAGAGGAATGTCCCCCGCCATCAACCCCGTAATAGCAGCCACGGTGGAACTATTCATCAATTAATGCGACTATCTCTGCCGTGCATTTGCGGTGGTTAATGAAAATTCCATCGACCATCTTGTTACCGGGTTGACCGGTTCGGGGCATGATTGCAGCGTAACGTGTAACAGATTCATATCGGGGAAACTGTACGAATTATGTGTCTGGTGTTCCCATAATGGCGACGTAGCTCTGTTCAGCATTCATAGATCACAACACCAGCAGTTCTATTCCAACCTCATATAAAAGTCTATAACAAATTTTTCAAAAACAGCAATAAGGGATGTCTCTTAATTAATTAATCGTATTCATTGTTACTAGAATCGCGAATTTCTCGATCGGGCGTCAGTCTCGTCATCTTGAATCGATTACTTATCCACCACCAAAGTCTCGTCGACATTTAACCACATTTTACACTCTATTACCTCCCTAATAAGATTTGCTTAGCCTCGGAGAAGCTCGCTATCTCCAACACCTATACCGAACGCGCGATCAATCTCGGGGGACTCTTTAACTATTTTCATCGATCAATAAAGAAGCGAACGAACATACATCGTCGCGGAGTATCCGGTCAGCGGCTCAAAGTCCGCTCGACTGCTGGTAAAAACGGGCCGCGAGTATCGGGTTGGGGGTTGGACACACACGTTGCAGTTTGACGCTCGATCAGTGTCCTTTACTGAAAAGGGCCTGGCCTGGAAAAGCCAGGCGGGAAACGGTAAATATTTCCCGGAAGATGCATCGGCCGCGCTGGATAAGATTGGATCTTTGCCAGTCGTCGTCGTGGATCGAGAACGTTGACCCCCCGCCGTATCTCTCTTGTCGGGGTTGGCTTATGGTTTCAGGGGCTGCCGCCGCCGCCGCCACCCCTTCTTCCTCGATCCCCTGTGTTCCTCCCAGCCCCCGGGGTTTTCTCGACTTGTCGTGCTAATACACCGTCCGGCTCTCGTAAATTACAATTATCGCGACCGGTTCGCCTCGCGGAAGGGGATGGTCCCTCTACTGGAACACTACGTGATAATTAATTTCGGCGATGGAACCGTTGAACCTATTTGATTTTCGATTATTTATTCCTCGGATGGCTAAGGTCATCGATTATTAGAGGATAAAACTTTCTTCTGTAATTCCGGTTCTAGAATGGGTAATACATATTCGTTCTACACCTGGTCTCAACTCTTTACAAGAGTTTTTGTCGTTGTACGGAACGGGACGCTGTTAAACACTCCATATGGCTGGTAGTATCTTTCACTTGGAAGTTCAAAGAAATTTTTATGTACAGTTTCCGCCAGGAAAATATATCCACCCACAGTGGTTTAAGGGTTAAACAGTGTCGCAATCGGTAAAGCTTCCTCACACCCCGCCAGCTTCTGGGATCCAACCTGTTCTTCAGAAAGGATTGTTTAGCCGACCGCCGCCGTGTTCCGTCGTCCGTTTTCGTTTTCCTGATCCGGTTACTCCCTCGAAACCGCGTAACGGTGTAGTTAGCCCAGCGCAAACTTCCATTACCCTCGATCCAATAAACCATTAGCCCCCTAGCCCTTTAACTCGCATAAAAGTCGTGGAAGCGTGGTCGGTGGTCATTGAGAAGGTGGGTTCGCCGCGAAACAACTGGGGGCTTCCGAAATTTTCGACTCGACCTCTCTGTCATCCCGTAACTTCCTCTTTGCGGGATTACGTTTAATAGACTTAGCCGTAGTGTCCTGCGACGTGGTTCCCTGTAAAACATCACGGACCGCCACCTCTTGTTGCTCGAAACGCGTTCGCCACGGTTGATATTAATCCAACGGGACCGTTGCTTGATAGAACTTCATTGTCGAGGGGACTGTGTAAGACATGTCCGAGTCTAATGACAATGGCAGATAAACAGCCGGCAACACGCGGTCATTAGGACCCCCGATTGTCGACTCTCTTCGGTGTAGATAACCACGAGAATCCCTTCGAGTAAAACGGCCCTCGCGATAAGAATACCTTTGGTTCCTGGCTCCGAGATTTATGAGCTTGTTCGTAGCATTTGCTGGAAGTTTAAAGGGGACAAGACGGTTGAGCTGCACTTTTGCCGAGGGATTAGCCTACCTGACCGCTTGAAAATTCATACGTACCTTTCTGAATTTTTTCTGGGAATTCAATGAAGTAAAATGGAACACCAAAACTGATTAGCTGCTGAAAATTGTAACACTTTCAATTTTCACAAGATCATAAAGCTTAGTGTCTACATTGAGAAATATTGTATCTTCCAACCGTTCTTTAAATCATGAAATATTAACAAGATAATGAAATGGATGAACGCAACGATGGAATTGAATCTGTTTGGAAGATCTCGATTATCGAAGGTTGCAGATCACACGGAGAAACTCTGGTGAACAAACCCGGAGTAACTTTCGTGAACTCGGTCGAACGGTGGCCATCCAGGAACGAAATCCACCGTCGCGGAATTGAATAATATTATCGTCACGCTCGCTCCATACGTTCGGGAACGTTTATCTCCGCGCGTAAGGGCAGTCACGTTAATTTGGATCCTCTCGGCACTCGTTGCATTATTCAGAAGTACACTCGTAGCATCCCCTAGGTGCATCGACCTGGCTGCGCCAGTTTGCAGGTGCATCGCGTATAATGTCTTGGAGTACTCTCTAATAATCAGAACTCTATCTCGGGCCTCCTTGATCGATCCAGACGCGCTTCGTCTGAACTCCCCAAGACGCGGTCAGAGTGCAGATCTTGCTCCACCCTCCGGATAGTATTTATTAATCTTCATGAAAGTCTGATTCATTTTCGGGGAGCTGTTACCCGATGGCGGATGGATATTGAAAAAATGTTAATTTCCTGTCTGGTTACGAAATGAAGACCAGCATCCGTGGATTTATTCGATCTTCGAGAGTACAATATTGACGCTTGTACCACCGTTCCAAGCTTTGCATAACATCCCTGCAACCTTCAGAACTAGATCGTATCGCTCTGTGATCCTCCCAGTTTCGTTGATTAAAAGTTCTTTAAACCCGGAATCATAGTAATACGCAGTTGTTTGATCACGGATAACAGAACACCTGCTGCACACGAAGGGACTCTGATATTCCATAAGACTCCTTCGATTTAACTTTTCAAAGTTATTGGTAGCTACATCAGCTGCTCCTGAATTTTAATATCTGTTCGAGACTCCTGTCTACCATTTAAATTAAATATCTTCCGCTCCTGTGAAATTCCTTTATCGAACGGGAGAAAATTCCGATCGGAAATCCCGGAGCTTGAAAAATGAAATAAATAATGCACAGCTCGGATTTCAATTGTGCGGTAATTTTTTATCCGGCGCAAACTACCGAATATCCTCTGTAAATGAGCACGTTGACGAGCTGAAACGTGGTACGCTGCAAATGAAAGAGGGTCTTAATAGCTTCCGATGAATGTACGTACGTAGGTGTGTATAATTATTTCCCTTGGTAGGCAGGTGTAGCACGGAGAAATCGATATAGTACCACCTTGCGAAAAGAGACGTTTCACGCGGTCCAAAAGGAAGGGGGGAAGTCGCGCCAGCAGCCATCGGTCTCTATAAATGAATTACGACGACGGACCGCTACAGGGAATACCTTAAAGGAATCGTCGATTGTCGCCCATTAATTCGAACGCTTCGTTGGCTCCTTCTGTGAAATCGACTTCCTCCTCTAATTTATCGTCCATCGACCGAATAAAAAGCGAAAGCATTCGCTCAGTTCCCCAACTTTCCCTCGAGTCGCCTTGCACCTTCCGTCTTGCGTTTTAATGAAATATTAATCCTCGGCCATTCAACTTGATTAATTTTTCAACCTGTATTCACCAGACATTTCTCACCGCGTCTAATTAATATTAATCGTTCGGTAGAAACAGTGATCGCTCGAGTATCACTGAATTCAATCCAAACTGGACATTATTCCTGTCCCAAGAATATTTGTAACTTCTAAAGCAACCGTCGTCCAATTGTAACGTCGTGTTATTCCACGAGCTCCGAATCTTTTCGTAGCATTTCAAGGGAGTATTGCGATAAAAGGACACGGTACAAAATGCGGCCGTCCCATTCTTTACGACCTTCCCTTCCCTCCACGCGTTCGTATTCGATCGGCCAAAGTACGAACTCAATTTTCCACGGTTTCTTCGGGTACACCCGCTCGTACGCAACTGTCTCCGCGCAACAGCCTGGAACTCGCGAGTGGGGCTGATTTTGTATTCATGGAAAGCGTCATGGGTATTCGGTGGAAACTCGACGCAGCTTGCGGCCCGGGGACACAACTTGTTTTGCACGCGCCGCGACGAGCCGACGAAACAGAAAGGCGGACGACGCGAACGCGAAAGGATCGCGATCGAACGCGAAAGACACAGCCACCCTTGGTTATTGGATCTCTATTGGATTGTCTGGCGAGCACCACCGCCGGAACCCCGTTTTCTATCTTAATGCTATCGCGGAAACGTACCGGGATTTCGAGAAATCAATTCTCTTATCCCTCACGGAACGACTGGATCGAGTTGCGATTTTCCGGGACCGTTTAGGCGACGCGAGCGAATGGGTGACGGCCAGACAAGATTTCTTTCGTTCCGTTTCAATTTATAGAAATTCGTCCATTGTATTCTCTGGTATTATTAACATGATTGGCACAGTGAAAAAGGCCGTACGTAGCCAGACACCCTATACGTCGCTTCTTAAGTCATACATCGATGGAAATATGTGTATAGGGTAAGGTTGCCGAATTTTGACCATCGCCTAGGTTGGACCATTACTGTAACTTGTCATGTATTAGAAATTTGGACTGTATAATATACAATATCTGTTGTGGCAGAGTTAAGTATCTCTATTCCTACTGCTGAAAAGTCATTACTCGGCACACTTCCTTCGGTTGTCAGTTACGATTTCGTCCGATAGTCCAACTCACTCGTTATTTACCGCTCGATTGAAACCTGTGTACAGTATGTATACATCAAACAGTGAAGTCCCTACTGGAGGATCAATGAATTCAATATCGACAGACGGTGGAATATCGAAATTCTGTAGCGAGAGGAGTGTAGGTTATCGAATCGTTTGCGAGAAATTATTGGAAGTAAGGCAGCCGGGAGTGATTAATTCATCGAGCAGGCTCATACATCACGGTATTACCGTTCCACGACCTTATATTTCCGTGCTTAACGCTCGCGCCATTGTGCGGGAGAGCAGGTTTTAACCCCCTAGCACACACCGAGGCGGTCATTGATCGCCGCCTGGCACGTTTGGACGGCTCGTGTCAGCCGCTGATTCTATATGGCTTTGTTTCGCCGTGACGAGAAATTTACGGGAATTTTTTTCTCTGTAACTTTGACTGACAGACAGCCATGGGTGGGAGAGAGACCACGAGCGCATTTTTACGCTCTGTACGAACGTGTGTCCGACCAATTTATCAATATTTGGACGAGATCCTACGGGCGGAATGTCCACTTACTTCGGCCCATAACTTACCGATGGACTCTGTCAAT
This sequence comes from Dufourea novaeangliae, assembly GCF_001272555.1. Lineage (NCBI taxonomy): Eukaryota > Metazoa > Arthropoda > Insecta > Hymenoptera > Halictidae > Dufourea > Dufourea novaeangliae. The sequence continues at coordinate 1,006,591 of NW_015374192.1, read as the reverse complement.
GCGTAACGGGCAGAGTGTTTTATGTAAAAACTTGTGGCATCCATTTCGTTAGTTCCGTTACTGCACATTTTGTAGAAAATGTAAATGGCTTCGAAGTTTCCCCAACGTGACACTCTCGCAGTGTTTCTTGCTATTATGGGATTCATGAATCATATATGAAATTTGTGAGTTTCGTCGAAATTCAATTTGGAAATGTATATTCTGCTGTTTCAAAGTTGTCACCGTTATAATCGAAATGCAACACGATCAAATCTAGCACCCGATTACTAATTCGTCGACCAGTGGAGCGGAGGAAAGTGGATAGCACGCTTAATGACACCGTCCCGCTGACGAATTTCAGGGGCAACCGGTGGGCTCGTTTCTGCACGTGACAGAGTCGCTGCTACGTTTCGTTCCCGGTGAACTCATTAATGAAGGCAATTTCGGGGATGTACGTATGCGAATGGACGCCGGAAACTGTCGGATTCTCGGCAGTAGTTGCCCGTTGAATTTTCGTCCACGTTCCCGAATCTGCTCTGCGCCCGATGCCAGTCAATTGCAACGGTAGAAAATTACTGAATCGTTCGCCTTGCATCTTATTCAACTAACCAACAATCTAAACCTACGAACATTAAAATACTCATTTCTTCTAATTAGACGAATCATACATGAATCCACCCCTTTTCCTTTTCTCTTATTAAATTGAAACCAAAAAGTCCATTAATCGCTAATGAATTTTGTAGCGATCAAGGCTCTTGTCTCGCGTAGGCAGACCATGCGCGTATAAATCATTATATACACAGTAGACTCTTCATATTTTGCCACGCGGGACACTTCTCCTCCACAAGTACTTTTACAAACACAAATTCGCTCTCCCACCACGTTGCATACGCCATCCCCACCAGCACAATCCAGCCAGTGCGCAGGCGATGTGGCCATAGTTACGACGGCAGAATTTAGCATGGAGGGGGGTCTCGATATATTGCCGCATTCGAGAACTTTACTTTCTCACAGCCTCGGCCGCGGCAATATATAAAGACTCCACTGTAATAACATCAATATATAAATTTGTACACATGTATATATTTACGTATACATATTTAATTACGTCGCCGTGGATTAATACCACTAATTGCCACACTGTGTGCAGGGCGCACATGCTCTGTCCACTCGAGATAAGACCCTTGAACTGTACAAAACTCATTGGTTCGAGGGTGGCATTTCTGGCAACGGTGGTGACCAGCTTGAACCGGGGGTCGGGGGCAAAACGAATCGATTCCCATCGACGCGTCGCGATCCGCGACTACCAGCTTGAAATTTCGCGGAGTGGGGTGGCGATTCCGTCGACGGCGGCGACTATTCAGGTCGAAAACGATGCGGCTCGTTAATGAGACCAATTTCGATGCGCCACGGACACACCGGCGGCGGAAACACTCGCCGCCAGACGAATTTTCATCCTCTCCCCGCCGCCCGAAATTCCACGATGGCCAGAGGGCCGCGAACTACTAACGAGTCGCATTAGTTTAATAACTCGGTAGCTGCGTCTACGAGAGACTCCCTCGCTTCTGTCCGTGCTCGACGATAAACTCCGCGGCGTCCGAAGCGACGCGGCGTGCGCAAACTATTAATCACTCGGCTACCCGGCCATTAATTACGCTTGTCCGAAATTCGTTCTTCCCGCGCCGCAGATTCCGTGGGAGACTTATATATTTACGTTAGCCTCGCTCGAATTTGACGCTCTACAACCACGGTCGCACTCGAATTTATCGATAATTCTTGGCACCTTTTTACCACGAGGATGGTTCACGTGTGGGGACTTTGGGAATATCAGCTTTTGGGCTCGAACGATGATTTTTGTTTGTATGTACATTTCTGTATTTTAGTTTTTTTTTGTTACACGAATGCACATAACACGACAGTTTTTCGGAACCTTATCACCGTGTTATACAAAGCTTACTTGTACGTCTGTATACAGCTTCGGTATGTACCAACGATAAATCAAACACGGTTGCATTACCGATCGGGAACATTGCACGACCTAAATAATCATCTGTCTTCGTGATTGTAATGTCGAATGAAGATTAATGGTTTCACAATCTGTCTTTGTTTGGCCAAATTGTGACCATCGGACAAGTGTCGTACAAATGTTACAAAGTACAGTTCTTCTACGGTCTACACCTGAAATCGATGGTGTATCTCTCGCAGCACATATTTCACACGAAGAGCCAACAATCTGCTCTGACGCAATAATTGCAGTTCGAGACGTGTAATACCGTGGTCTTCGCTAGGATTCCACGTGTCCTGTGCAACTACGACACGGTGGCCCCGACTTCCGAGAGGGCAAGGGATTACATGACCGTAACAAGCGTATTCTTTTGTCCCCGGCCGTCTTCATGTCAGAATTTTGAACTTGAATCCCTATTGGTCTCCCCATTTTTCGTCCGGTGTCGTTTCCGTGTCTCGTCCCGAGCGAGGAAGAGGGAAACTTCCGTCGCGAGCGACCTCCGCGGACGTGGCATGAATTTCATTGGGTGAAACGAGCCTCGAAGAAGATAAGACCGAGGGTAGGGATGGCGGATAGTACAGAAGACGGAGAAGAGAGTGAAGCAGCATAGACAGGGGTTCTTCTTCCTCCCACAGAGGAGCGATTGTAGGGTCGAAAAAAAGAATCGGCGAGAAATTCACTGCCCCCACTCCCCTAAACGGATGAGTATGGGGAGAGGTACAGTGGCCGAGGAGAGACAGAAGTGGGTATCAGACGGCAGATAAGGGAACGAACGAAGATGAGGGGACCAGATCCCCCGGAAAGTCGAGTAAAAGTTTTTACGAAACTTTTCCATTCACCGGAGACCCATTATACCGAGTGCGATCCGTCCGCTGTTTGAGAAGTTGCGCCTGGTTCTTGGACGAGACGAGACGAAACGTGATGGATACTGAGGGCGGGAACTGAGCGTCTAATTGTCGATGCAATTTTTACAAGCCCCTGGAGACCAGTCTGCTTTTTCATCCTCACGATTTTTTAGAGTCGTGATGCGTCTGTTCGTTGCATTCTGTTTCTACTTACTGTCATCACGAATAGATAATGTACTATATGTTGAATGAACATTCTAATTCGATTATCTCAAAAACGAACCATCGTAAGAAGAAATTTTATTTTACATTTTACGACCTATTTTTGCATACAGAATGAGCTACTGCCAGGTTACACCACCCACCACGTCCCATAATTCTTTTATTCATCAAGGTAAAGGAACATTTTCAATGAAAACAGTGATAACACTGAAGTGGAATTGTGTTTAGATAGTCTGCACGAGCCGCAGTGATACCCCAAGATCCTTCACACTTCATGGTTCATTCGATTTTTTGGGGTAATTTAACCGCTCCCGCTCGACTTTTACGACATCGTTATATCACTTCCGTCGGGATACCTTCGGACGCGCAGACAAAAAACGAAGCGGAAAGAGGCGGGGACGATCGATGACGGCGTACTTGTTCCGTCAGAGACGGTTTCGCGCGCGAATCGCGTAACCCTAATTCGAGCTGATCGAAACCGTAGCGGTGTGAGTTACTGCCAAGCGGTTTCTGGGACGGATTTCCCATCGCGGAACACTGTTATCCGACGGGAGTCGATACGTCTCGTCTGCGGGCCCGGCAGTATCCTGCTCTCGCGAACGATAATTTTGCGACGATAAACGTCACGCCTCGTGATCCCGTTGTCCCATGAATCGACCGGGTCATCGTGATTTTTGATGGCGGAACTGTCCCCCCGTCCATCGACATAGCGAAATGAGCAATAGATCGATCAATTCGATTGAGAGATTCAATTTACCATAGCACTGAAGTTTCTCCTTTTTCTTTTCATTACGTCTGCCTTTTTCTTTTGCAATATAGATTGCAATATAGGAGACAGTTTAACGAGGTGGAGATAGAAACAATCAAAAAGTCATGTTATATTTTCCCTAGTTTAAGAATTTGCAGTGTTTATTTAATTCATTGACGACCGCGGGTTTTAACCCTTTTTGTCCTGACGGTTCTTTGTAGTGTCGCTCATGTTATAAGAAAATGCTGCCATGAACCAATATAATTAGAGTAATTCCCACGTAACAAAGTGAAATTATTATTTCTCTTAAGCAACACGTGAAACTGAGATAAACAGAATATTTCAAATAGTAGTGGGAAACAATGGCATATAAACCATACATGGTGCTGGCACACGCTTGCTACGTTTTCACCTGACAGTAAATCGCAACTGTTACGGCCATGACACTAAATGTTATGACTTTTGTCGTCGTGAAAACTAGATGTCGCGTTGTCGTAACATTGATTTACATTGTCATACAGTATCGCGACAACAAAAGTAATGACTTTCACTGTCACGTGAAAACGTATACCTTTAAGGTCGGTCGGTGTGTTAAATAAGCTGTGTTCCCGTTTTTAAATCAAAATACATTCCTAGTTCAAGAAACAAACCACCCCAACAGGGAAACCGTTGCGTTCAGCCGCGAAACGCGACCGCCAAACTCTGTAATAATTCATTGAAGCAATGTCGCCGGACGGAGTTCCCGCGGTTTACGGAAACAGTGGGCTAGCAAACTCTGTCGTCAGCGTTGTACGGCGTCCGACTGGCAAAACGTAGTAAAGTTCGCGGCGTCTCACGGTCCGTTGGAAAACCGGTCCATTCATCGTGCTTTGTGCCTCTGGTTGTCTGGGTCTGGACCTCGGGGCGACGGCACTTTGCCACGGATCGAGAACGGTCGTAATCCTGAGAATTATTGCACGTTAAAGCCATCACGCGTGGCGTCACGTAATCCACACACGAGACCGTCGACGGTTTTTCCACTTTTTGTCCGTGGCCTCGCTAAACGGCTGCAGAGATCCCCGTGAAATGCGTTTCGGGCACTTTTTTCCCAGTCAAACCCTCCCCCCACCCCCCTCTATCGACACGTTTTTCGTTCGATTGATTGTTTGATATAAAAAAAACATAACATTACATAAACATCCTCAGTCTAGTAATTGCACTTTCTCTGCAGCCGTGTGGTAACGAAAGGGTTAGTGCCGTAAAAATAAGAATTTCCAGTAGTTTCCGTCATAGAATTTACATATCATCCTACATACCTCTCGAGAGATTTTGCTAAACACCAGTGCACTTTGTAAAAATTATAAGAAGCTCCTGTAGTACCTCAGAATCTTCTTTATCGTAAAATGAAGGAAGTATACCGCGACACAAACTTCGATCAACCAACGGAGGGAGGGTTGAGCAGTCCCAAGAACGGAGATTGAATTTATCGCGTCGGGAAATAACAAACTTCACTCGTGGCCAACTGATAAAAGTAATCGAGACGGCTGAGTACCATGAAGCTGCGGTTAACTGCCCGAATGAACACCTGAGCAGAGGCAAGGGAATCCAGCGCCAGCGATGGCACGTGGTTTCCGGTCGTAGCACCAACGCAAAGTTTCCATCGATCGACTTTCCACACGCAGTTTTATCGGCGTCGAGTTCTTCCCCCGTCTAAAGTTCCGTTCCGAGGCACTGATTTTCGAGACAGTCGTCCCCGTATCTTCCGTGCTCGCCTCGATAACAGCAAGATATAGCTACGTTTTATTCCCGATGGAAACTCGCGCGGGCGCGAGGCTGTATTTGAATTTCAAAAAGTTGTTCCTCTTTTCCTTTTGTCTCGGAGACGTCCCCGGTGATTTGTTGGCCGTTCGAGCGGTGTAAACACGAGACGGTTCCCGTCCGCGGTTTTCCTCCTGTCGGATAACCCGACGGTACCCACCCTTCCTCCACTTCCGTTGAAATAGCGCTAACTTCCGCCGCTCGTTAACCACCCGCCGGGAGCGAGAAGTTAGCGGACTCTGGCCCTCCTTTCCCGTATTGCGCCCAGAACGCATGGATTTCCATGGATTCCGAGTGCTAGCTGCGATCGAATCTAATTCTGGAGTTCCTGGACCGCCGCTTTTGCGGTACCTTCGATTAACTCCTTTTATTCGATTAGGAGGCGTCTTTCGCCGCGAGAACTCGAACCATTCCTTCGGTATGTTTTTTTTCCTTCGTTGGTTCCCAAGACGGAATTGCGTTTCGACGCGAAATATCGTTGTATACCGCGAAATACCGAGGAATGCAATTACCTCTCCGGCCACCTGAAGAGACGACGAAGAGTACACGAATGGATGAAGGGGGGTTGTTAAGCATTTTATGACCCCTACAAAATCATCGTTTAGTTGCTGCAAAGTTACGCTCTTAAGAAGTGGGATAAATAGTCGATGGTGAACAGAATTGGGCTACCAACAGAAGAATGTTTATTCTTTCTCAGTAACGCTTTCTTTAATTTGATATATTCTTCAGATTTTTATACCTAGCTTGCACAGTTTAAGTGATTACTTGAGATGTAGCCCCTTTGAACGGAATTATCGATCGCCTTTCGGCCTTGGTAACAGTGGGTCTCGTATATAACCAATCGCCCGTATCTTTTAACACTGTTTGAGCAACGGGAATAATATAATAACCAGAAATGGAACTTGCTAGTCGCTAACAGTGGGTCTCGTATATAACCAATCGCCCGTATCTTTTAACACTGTTTGAGCAACGGGAATACATTCGTGAAAGCATGAACTCTTCTGCAAATTTCGTCTTCTAACATGTATCAACCGGCGTAATAGTTTTCAATTTCCATACGAAACATATAACCAGAAATGGAACTTGCTAGTCGTCGACAGAAACTGATGAAAACAGCACAGCTCGATTAAACGCTGCCCGAGAAAACGATCGGTTATTAAACCCTATAGCTTCCTTATGATACTTCAGATTTATCTTGCGTTGCTCTCACGGTCGTGTACCGGAGGTCTCGTTCGCGGACGTAATCCCGCAGAAATGGAGATTAACCTGCAGAAATCCCGGCCACCTTATCCTAAGCCCACAGGATTCGTGAAGATTACGTCGAAAATGGGTATGGTGTAATGTCGTTGATTTCTACATTACGAGGTTCCATCGCCCCCATTCCGAACACGTAGCAGTTCAATTGGTAACCATTTTTAGTTCAACCAACTCTGCTGCTTTATAATAATCGTGTACAACCTTCCCCATTGAAGGGGTGAAAAAAATGATTAATGTTAGTGATTCGTAGTATTCGGTTTTTCAGTACTTATTCTTTGATAATGCAAAAATTATACAGTCAAATCGTAACATCCCTCGAGAGTAATGTAGAATGATTTCAGCGGTATCATGGTCATAATAATTCATGTCCGACGAACCACCGAGAAAAAAATTAGATTACGCCGACCGGGTGCGTTTTAGTCGAACCCTTTTCCCGTCCATTTAAGCAACGAATGATAAAGCGTGGCCGTTAGAAGGAAGCTCGTTCGTAGCCCGCCTCCGAAAGAAACCGACAGAAGAAACGAAGACTGCATTTCAACGGAGAAAGTCCCTCGGTACTTATCGCCGCTCGAGGAGAACCGAGAAACAGTTGCGGGACCGGATGGCCGAGGAATAATAGAACAGTAGGAGGAGAGAGCCCCGGTGTTTGTTATACGCCGATAAATGGATTAGCTGGAATACACCGGCGACGGATAAAACAACCGCGCGAAGAACGGACCATGGCGGGAGTGGCTAAAGCGGGTTCGACGGAAGAAATGGCGCGCGAGGAGGCGAGGGTGATTTGGTGCTGGAACGCGAACCAAGGATTTTTCTTCGCTTTTTCCATCGGGGTAGTCGATTCGTGGGATTCTTGTTTCGCAGTTTTCTCTCCCCCTCTCCATCCACCCCATGACCGGGATTACCCGCCATTAAACTTTTTTTAAGTATTCCTTTTTCCGATGCGGTATCCTCTGTTCCTGGTCCTGTATCCAACCCCTCGAGTCTTTTCAAAGTAAAAGTAGCGTTCAAGATAGAAAACACCGAGTCCGATCTCGAGGTTTGGATGGAATATATAACCACCACGGGAATGGAGGTCATCGATGAATGGTGGAGAGTTAGATCAAAGCGGTATTATTTAAGCAGCACTTTCGTTCAAGCTGTCCGAAAAGGTCTTGTTATTTTCGTCACCCCATGCGACATCGAGAATCCCCCCGATAGCGTAGCCGAAAGGGGTAATCCCGAGTAAAGATAAATGGTACCGCGTGAGCAGAAGAAGCATACATAAGGGGGAATGTCGTCGTCACGTGTAGAGAGAGGCTTCGTGAAAAGGCATCCCCACGTTCAATCGCGATGATGGCCTCGATTTTGATAGGGGTCAGTCGTGGCCGTGTCAGAACCAGCCCTGGAATAAAGGTCTCCCTAGAAATAGGATCTTTTCCGCGGGAAATTGCTTGGACTCGTTCCTTTTGAAGGATACCCGCTGCGTGGGGAAGGGTCTCTGTTCAGATATTTGCGTTTGTCCGAAGCAACCACCCTCGGGGGATGTGGATGTGGCTTCTAAAGGATAGTACGTGTTGCTGAAGAAAAAAAAAGAGGGATCCCAGTAACAGTTTTTGACCGAATGCCACGGGCTGTTTGCATTCGAGACTGTTCAAATTAGCACCCGCTGGGATGAATGTGGAAGGGGTGAAGGGGTCTCGGTTGATGGGAAACCCGATGAAAGCGACGACATTCCGATTACTGGTCCGTCGTCCGTCACTGTCACAGCCGCGGGCGACCGGATTCTAGATAGAGGCGTCCATGGAAGAGCCTCGTGCCAGGAAATTGATAACGCACCGCCGTTGTGGTGGACGCCTGGCTATTTTTCAGCAACAAAAGAACGATTCTTCACTGCGCCACCAACCCCCAACTCCCCCACCACGGCCACCGATTTATGTTCGCGTCCCTCTTAATTAATTATGCGAACGAGTGAGACAGAGATAGCTACTCGTGGGGTCTCTCCAGTTTCACGAGTCTGGTGGAGTTTACGGACTTCTAGACGGTTGAACCAAGGCTTTGCAGCGACGAAGGGATATGTATATTCATTTGTATACGTGCATCGAGTCCTTGACATGGTCGTACTTGCGGCCTCGCCAGCTTTGGGAGCATCGATCAGCAATTAGTAAACGAGTTTGCTTCCCCTCTCGGGCCGCCTGGGGAACTCGAAGAATCTGGTAGCGAGCCTGCGATAGACCCTCAATATGCAAATCTGTTTTGGGGGTACGTTTCGTCGGTACTAATACGATTTTATGAGTGACAACAATAGTGCAGTCAGTACATTCCGATAAATACTCTATGGAAGTGAAGGAATAGTGTTTTTCGTTTAGGGTAGCTAAGTGGTTTAAGCAAGATTAATCAGACAGGCGAGAGATTATTTTGGGCCGCTAATAGAATGCATCGAAGAACACTTGTCCTTCGTCCGAGAAGAATAGCACGGTCAGCATGTTACCAAGTGTATTGGCATGAAAAGGCGCGTTTCGATCAGGAAATTCGCCATCGCCGCGAAAACGATATTTAACGAACCGCTTGGCGCGAGGCTGTTCTCATTTGGCGCCTACCTTGATTGTTTTTCAGGTGCCATATTCACTCATGACCAAAAGGATAGCAGTACGGAGCTGGCCTTCAAGTATGCCGTGTACAAGATCAACAAGGAGCGGCTCATCCTGCCGAAAACGACGCTCGAGTACGATATACAGTACGTGCCGAAAGATGACTCTTTCCACGCGTCGAAAAAGGGTGAGCACAGATTTCCTTGTCTATTTTTACTCTGCAACTATTCATCTATTTAATACTAATTCCATTAGGTTCGCGTAAAGATTCGTACCGTTAAGGAACTTAACATCCTTCGTTTACTGAATTCCAATATTTCTAAAACCTTTCAGCGCCCGGCAATAGAATACTCCGCACTTTCTTTTTTATGTACCACCATTTAGCAGCGAGAATAAATTCGGAAAATCGGGTTAGCACGCAACCTAAGGTATTACAGTCTACTTCGAAATTGTTTAGTAGCATCGGATGAGACGCTGCCTTAAAGAGAATTTATCGTGGGCGTCGTTGGTATAATCCGGGCATGGATAACAGGGTTATTCGTGGCGTCGTTATTAAAGTTGCGTGCACATTATTATCTTCCCTCGGTCGACCATCAAACCCCAGAACCCGAGCATCGGCTAATTTAACACCGAGTATAGACAAGACGCGACAAACTTGATATCCGGTTTAACTTTCGAACTATTTCCGGGCGAGCAGACTCGAACGAAACGGAAGAACCAAGCAGAGAAAATGAAAAAATATGTTACGACTGCTGTCTGTTTGGTTTCATTTATTTATACGGCAGACAGGATACTCCTAGCCGAGTGTGGCTGGTTTACAGCGTCGTTAGCACCGTATCACCATGGGACTGTCTAACGTAACTGAGAAAATACTACAGTCGTCCTTCTACTCGCGAGAAATTCACGGGAGTCAAGCTCGAGATGTTACTGTGAATTCTGATTGATACCCCAATGATATTGTTCACAGACATGAATATTAACCCTTTCCTTTTTAAGGGTGTCTGTGGTCACCCAACATCAAGTGCTTGTTGTTTGCTGAATACGACTATAGTCATCCGTCAAAATTTCGCATTAGTACAGGATTTAGTCACATTGAATTAATTTAACTAATTACATGCATGAATTATGCAGATGTAACATTGTTCGTGGCAAATATCAAACGACCTGGAAACGTTCCCTACGCCGAGAATCCGAGATTTAAATTTTCATTTATCATTTCATATCTCACGGGCGATCTCTCGTTCGGCGAGCAGTCCTCGTTTTCGCTGTTTTTTTTTTTTCGTGGCCCGATTGATTACACGCTGGAAACTCGGTGTCCACGGAACGTAATCCGTAAACCAGGGCTGATTTCATGGCGCGACACGTATATGGGTTACTTACGCATCTCTACAGTTCCCCGTGGGAAATCACATCAGCGGGATTTCCTCTTTTTTCCTCCGGCCGGATCGAGTTTCGAATCGACGCGACGCGGTACTCGTACGCGCCAGCCCAGTTTCAACGGTCGAGCTTTCCGAAATCCTTTGATTGGGTTTTTCGAACGAGTGGACAGATAAAACGACTCTTACGGATTAGCAGCGCGTGTCTTGTTTCTATTTTTCAGCAGTGGCGCGTTGTGTTTTCTCTAACGGTGATTTACGTTTTTTTTTTCGATACAGCAAGCCATATTAACCCTCTGACACCCCACTAGTGCGAATTTGCATCAGCGAAACATTGTTTTGTCTCGTCGTTTAGAAATTTATCGTTTCTTTATATAACAGATTTTCATAGTGAAAAATTCTGTCTCCCTTTTGAAATTATTACCATTGAATTTCTGGAGAAATTTGTTGGCAATCAGTTGGTAGTCAATGACACAACAATGGCATCATATGAGTGTCGACTGTTCCTTTCCAAATATTCAAAGTTTACAAAGTTATTCAATACATTTCCTTACTTCTTGAAAAACGCAGTCCATGGGCGAAAATTACTCGTGGATCTATCTTGTCGCCATAGTGTTAAAAAAAAACAAAAACAAATATAACGTCCTTGAATGAGATTCCATAAAAATATGCCTTCTTAGAAAGCACAATACATCCACAATGTTCTCTTCATACCAGGGTCAGCACCCTCCTGAAAAATCCAAGCAATTCCCGCGGTTTGATATTATTGTCCAGAGATTCTTCCCAATTGTCAATTTTCGCTCAGCCGGGTCTCCCACGTTTACAACACTCCATCGTTTCCCCAGGCGTTCTAAACGACCCTCGAACCTCGAAGAGGCTGGCCGCCAAGCTGTAAGCCTCGGGACAACCGTTTCACGAAACGCGCTCGCGACGTTCCGTTGTAACAAGCGGGAAACGTGGCCAGGCTGTCGGTGGCGTTCCACGTGTAACCGGCTGTATGCATGCAAATGTGCGCACTCGTGACCGAGATGAACCCTGTGGCTGGACCGTTTGTTTCACATAAAGCGTTATCTGGCCCCTGGTAGGGCTTTTTTTCCCTGCGCCTTTTTACGATTATATGCATACGTGCCGGATAAACGGCGGCCGGTTATCGACCCTTCTGCCGATACCCGCCGAGTGGAACACGGATTTAACCGGTCGATTCGAGAGTAGGATATTAGAGGAACTGAGAAACGCAACCTCCTGCGCCGTGAATTTCGAATGGCCGTTCTCTCAGCTTGATAAAGAAACGGAAAATTTAGGTGGTACTTATGCTTCGATTATACCTTGAAGTATAATCGATTAGATGCCATTGGTGGTGTATTTCGTTAACACCGAACCTAACCGAGAATTTATGAATACAGTAAAAACATGATTTCACTGTACGTTTTCAATCCGCTGCGTACACATTAGCGTAACGTCGATACGTCGACGGTATTGTATATTTACCATGAATAACCATGCAACGTGGAATTCCATACCCTCTTTGGCGCGGCGGAGTCAGAAATGTTTCGAGGAAAGTATTCACCGCGACAAACGGAATCCTAACGAAGTTCAGGGAAGCGTGGAAACAATGAAACGCAAAGTGGAAACGGGGGTGAGTGGGGAGAGGAGTGGTAAAAATCCTCGGCGCGTTTTCATGCTTTTAATAAATGTACCCGAATAAGAATTCTCCGACGGAACAGTTTTAATTAAAGCTCGACGCGCGAATTAAGAAGGCGCGATTTTCCGAGTTCCGCCGATCGACCATGAACGTTCACAGCGCGTCGTAACAATCTTTTGATATTTAATATCCTTCCAGTGCAGTTCGCCTGATACCGTTCCCTGCAGCTGTATCGACTTTCGTCGAGAGAATGTCGCGTGTATCGATGAGATTGCTGCTGAATTTACAGTAGGGGAAATTCGGGACAAACGTAACACGGGACGAATGTATCCATCGTCAATCGACCAACAATCGTCTCCTTTCATCTCGAATTTTTCAAAAGTTTTACAAAATGTAAAAGTCACAGACTCAAATATACAAATTGTTACGTTTATCCCTGGTCTCCCTTACCACCTCGGGCGTGATGATATTACATTTATTTTAGAATGATCAACATCGTATTAATGGATCCCCTATTACCATTATCTCGCGGTAAACATTGCGAAATATTGTATCGAACGCTACGTGTTATTAAATAACAAGTAGAAGCAGACGTTTCTCAGGCACCTGATTCCATTCCGTCGGCAACGCTTTCGTGTTTGTTCCCTAAGCTTCCCTCATTCTCCCACCTATTTCTCCAACCCTGAATACTTTTTTGCATACTCGCAGCCGAGTGAAATAGATTCGCGAATAAGATGCGCCTGCAGCCGTGGATCCAGGGGGAACGAAATTTGAAAAAACGCCGATAAAACGGCTTACTTTAGGTGCCGCTTCGACTGCAGCGGAAGTACGTTTTGATAACGGGATCGGTGGGCATCGTCCGTCGAAGTCACGACCCTGAATCGACCGAATGGGGTTCGATATCAAAGGATGAACCGGCGAGAGTTCGTTGCAATGCTCGTAGACATGGAGCCAGCGTATCGCGAGGTTAATATTCATGTTCGAAGTATAGTTCGACGATCGCTCGAAAAACGCATTGAAATAGCATGAATAACTGCTTTACATTGCATACAAAATCTACAAGTATTCCATATGCGAAATAATGAATAGAAAACGAAACATGTAGACACTATTAAGTCTGAAGGTATTTTATGGATGCAAGGAGCGAAGACATTGTTCTGGTAACGTCATATTCATGATAATGCAACCTCGACAGCACAAGAATTTTACGAGGAAGAAAAGAACGGAGGAATTTTTCCAAAAATCGAGCGTGAAAAACCACTTTCGTGTTCGGATGAGGGTCGGTGCTTGACAAGCGAAAAATCTTCACACCCCGCACGGAGAAACCGAAATGAAAGGGGTGAAATTCGCGGGGACAAACGCAAGTCTGTCCGAGGACGAAGAAAACGGCTCTGGTAGAAAAGCGAACGATACACCGTGCAAATGTCCCTCTTGTTTCGGAAAGTTCCCGTACCGATGAAAGGAACGACGCTGGAAGCAGCGCTGGCGGAAATGAAAAGGCTTTCTTCGACATCATCTACTCTTTACGGTGGGATCGAATTACGGGGACAGAATAACCGTAGTAGAGCGTCGAGTGTTCCTGTGGAACATCTGAGCCGCCATCTTGGTGTGGAAAATGAGGCTGACTGACACCCCTAGATCTCGTTTCTCACGTACCTCGAGCGTTATCTGCAGTAACACTTTACTCGAAACATTTCTCTTTCCATCATTCTCGCAATATTTGAGTCTTACATTGCCACTGTTTCTGGAATTCGATACGAAATTTTTCGTATTTTTCAGTAGGATAAGAGACCTGAATTTCGCCCCCATGCCTAAGTCCGTCCCCCCACTATATTTATAGTGTTAAGTACCGCAGCCTGATGACAATTGCGTAAACTTATGTTAAATATCATTCTAATAAGCTGGTAGAATAAACAATAAGGTTTCAACGTGACTATACAATTGTCAGAATATAATGTAAATAAATTTTCAAACAAGACCCTGAACAACTTAAAAGAGGGCGAAATTTGGGGCTCTCGCCCCATATATTTTAACCGTTATCCAGCCTTCAAAACAGTCTAAAATTCCTCGAATCTAGCGAACCAGCACATACGAGGATGGTATCATAGGGTTAGTCGAGCTGAACAAACCGTCCAATGTTATTTTCCAGTACGACTTTTCGGTGAAAGCTTACGTACGTCGAATCAAGGGACCATCTTTCGTATTATAATAAAATTTCCGGCTGTCGTGTTCGACGTAGAGAGGGAGGGGGGGCACTATGCCGGGAATTGCGAGACGCGAATGTTGGCCGCGTTTGCACGATCCTCGACGTGATAGGAGCGCAGATGCTGCCCGGAGCAAAGCTTAAATCGCGAAAAGAGCAGCGGCTGCAGGAACCCCCATTGACCTCCCCACAGGCTCTGAAATACGATCAACGGATACGGTCCGCTTAATCTCCGGCTTGGACCTTCGGAACTCTCGCGGTAGGCTCTATTATTCGCGAATCTCGCGGGTGTCGCGCGGTCATGGCGGTTTCCCGAGCCAGGTACCCCGCGGATGAAATAACAGAGAACGTTATGAGAGAAGAAACAACCGCGAGAGAATATTTTTATGCAAATGAGAGCAGCGTGTAAAACGATTTTGAAAGATTAATCGTGGGTACATACCGATAAAACGCGACATGTATCGGCAGAAAATGAAGAACTTGCGTTTTTGAAGTTCCTGTCCGCTAAAGTTCCCGACAAGTCCCTGAAAATGGCTCACGCTACAATTCTTCTCGGGTAATTCATGGATACATAGGTGCAGGTTCCACGACCGAGAAAGCTCCGTGCGGAAGATCGAAGATCGAGAGACCGTGAGGCAGCATGAAGGACCTCTATTCGTGCGAGGCATCGAGAACAGAGGCTCTCAAGAGGTGCTCTCGAACACGTGACACGACGTGACGTTGTACAGGGTACCCCCGATTTCTTCTGTTATAAAGCCACGGTTTTCACGTTTCGTATAATGCAACTATTCAATTGTCGGGTGCAAACTTTAATATTTTTTCTTCCTTTCTTTTTTTTTCGTTCCGTCCTGCGTTCTCCACGCTTTTCAGATATAAGGACAAAGACGAACGGTGACTGAAAGTTGAATGTCTCTGATAGTCTGGTCCATTCCGTAGGCAATGATGCGGAAAATAAAAAATGTCCGTAGATTAAAACCGTGATAGAGTTTATCTCTATCGCGACGAATAGCTCGTACCCATCAATTTTTCGTAAAGGATCGAGAATCTCTCAAGAGATCGGTCGATGAACTCCATCGAATAGACATTGACGAAGTAGAGACCTAGAGATCTAGCAAGGGGGGACACTCAGACGGCGCCATATTGATTTCGCGACAGGCGAAGAGATTTAACGCACAATTACTCTGATTGGACCAGGCCGACTGGCCCTCCGGCGGATTAATCCAGAGAATTAGTAGCATCAGAGGATAAACCGACACTCGCCACCTCGTTAAAAGAGTCGACAGGACCGTGACGGGACGCTGTTATCAGTTTCTAGTATTACTCAACCCTTCGTGTGACACGAACCATCGTATTCACCATCGATTCAGAACGTTCCATTTCTCCTGTAAAGATAGGTAGATTAACCTTGCAGAGTCCACGTGTTCCTTTTTAAAGGGCCCACAAGACGTCAAGATTCCTAATTTTCCTATCGATTCCATCGGTTCGATAGAAAGACAGACCGTTCCACCATCATTCTCCAAGATCTCCTATGCAAATAGGGAAAAACAGTCTGGCCGTTCCTCCCCGCGCGTTGAATTACTCGCCGAGCGCAAGAACAAACGACCGAAAAGAATCGCAAGTCGTCGCGGCTGCGAAAGTTCGCCAATCGGAAAGTTTCCGCGAGCGGGGCTTCCGTATCAGCGGCCCGGAACGCGATTGTACTTGCAAATGAAAAATGTTTCTGTTATGATCCTGGACGCGCACGGCGTTACGCATAATCTTTATTGGGGAAGCTTAATAGCGCGCTCGACGGGCTCCGCACCTAGACAAAAAACCGTTCTCCCATTAACGTTCCCTTTCTCCCCCTATGCTTCTGTGGCGCCGCGTATTTCCTCGGTCTGTAAACTCCCTGCCACGATTTTCTCCATTTCCATGTGTGGGATTGGGATGAGCTTTGGTAATTAATGTTCGAGTGCAAGTTTAAAACATGAACAGTAAACGACCAGTTTACGATTGTACCAGTCCAGACTACAATATTACAGTAAAGAATCGATGAGAGTTGAATAAGAAGTTCCTCGTTAGAGTTTCTACTTCATCCCCACCACTAACGTGGGGAGGCAGTGAAACGTGCGCGTCTGCAGACATCGATGCCACGGATGGCTCTGCGATAAACTAACAAACCCTTTTAAACTAAAATTAAACTAAAAAACCCCTACACGCGTATTGAACGAATCGCGAACGAAAACGCGCTGCACTATCTCGGCCGAAATAACAACGTCGGGTAGGATGTGTCGTTGAAACGTCGAATCGTGATTATTGCCAATTAACGACGGAACGAGTGACAAGCACAACGGTGAAATGCAAAAAATGAAATTTTAATGATTCGGTGGCTTTGTAACGCCAGCCATTCGGAACGGAGCGTGACTGACAGCACGAAGTTGTCTCGCGGCAATTACGGCTGGCGCCTTTTGATATGTTTCGTCGGAGTTCAACGAGGTGAGTTTGCGTTTTCGACTTGTTCAGCGAGAAGGCGTTGTAAGACCGTTGCGCAGCCTTAAGATTTTCGCGTCGATGCGTCTGAAAGAAAACAATGAGAACGAACGACTGAAGACAGGAGTGGAAACTGGCAAACAACGCTGCTCATTCTGGTGTAGTAGGGGGAGGCTCTTTCGCCTTTCGACTGTGTTATCCGGCGAATAACGGAAGTAGAAATAAGGGTGTGCAGGCTTTCTTCGTTGGGACTTTCAGGATAACAGGAGCAGAAACGAGAGAGAAAGTAAAGTCAAGGAACAGTAAAAAAAAAACGTTGGTGAAGGATCTTTCTCTTTGGACTTCCTCCGTTCTATCAGATAGAGTATGAGTAGTAATAAGTGAGTAGAACTCTTATTCGCTGGACTCTTCCTCTCTCTACTGTGTTTAATAGAAGACGGTAGAGTTGAGAAGATGCGAGTTGGAAGATCCTTTCTTGAAATTTCTTTCTTTCCACGGGGCAGAGGATAATGCCAGTAGGATTAAACAAGACCCCTTCCACCATCATTCGTAGACATCTCCCAGGTAATCAATTTTTTTCCAACCTAAATATTTTTGCAACCTACCGCGACTGCAGTCTAATCTCATCAATGGACAAAAGCCTCCAGGCGGATCTCAGCCTCCAAAAATTGCAAACTTGTAATTGCATCAGCTTTATTGAAAACCCCGACCTCCAGCAAGGGAATATCCCACGAACTCGGTTCTCTCGGTTGTTTTTCCTTGGCAAACATCTCGGAGACACTTCTCTCTGCCACCGTATCTCGAACCCTTCGTGTCCCGAGGGGACTACTTGGCAATGTTCCGGACGGGTCCACTTTACGAGCGGCAAATAATTATAAATTCGGGACTGACGGGTCGCATTCCCGGCGATTCTGACACTTCCACGGCTCAGCTGGCCAATGAGTACAATTCAGTTGGTCACCGTCGAACCGGAACGTGTAATCAAGGTACACTTCCGACTCTCCATGCTCATATTCTCGAATACGAGCAATCGAAACAGAAGCGACATCGAATACTGTTACACCTCCAGTTATCGAGATTTCGCCCACCGGTGATCGTCAATAGTCACCTGTTACGCCTGCAAATAATACCAGACTAGGATTTATCGCTTCGAGCAAGCTCTCCTGTAAATCACTCGTCGACACGACGGAGTTTTGCACAGAATTTATCGACCTGTAACGTTTATATTGGCCTTCCGACTATCAGCGCTGAACCAAGTGAAGACACCGGAAGTAACGAACCCCTGTGATGAACAGACCGCAGGGGAAAGGAACTTCCGGGAACGGTCTACGAATTTATGAAACTCTCTCGCGGACAGTGGAGATTCCGCGTATCGATTTCAACCGGGCGCGTCGACATTGGCACGAGAAACGACGGAGGATAACCAGGAAGGGAGGTGGCCAACGGCCAAAGCGTATCGAAGCTTTTTCGCATGGAGTCCACGCGTTTCTCTATCGGGGGACGTCGACATGTGTGCGGGGACACGAATTCCGAATTCCGCGCGGACCCGCCAACTGGGTAAAACATGTAAATTCGCGAGGCGTGTCCCATGGTCCAACCATTTTCACCGGACGGGGTGCAGTTCCGCTCGTCCCGCCGTAACAATCAAAAGGATGTCCCTGTCCGAATCCCTCTGCCACGCGTTCTGGAGCACGGACAAAGTGGACCGCAACCTTGACGCTACTGGAGAAGCAATCCTGGTTTTTATCCGCGACCGTGGGACCTCGTAAATTCTTTGAACCCAGCTCCGTCGAGTTTAAACGTTCGACCTTTTGAACTTGGGATCTATCCTGAGACGACCTACTAGGTTTGACGACTGGGATTTACTCCCTGGAGTTCGTCTCATGGGCAGGTTAGAGTGCATTCGGGCTTGCTAGGTGGTTCAAGTTGAGGATACTTTCCTTATTATTATCGATGTGAATTCACTGCGTCGGAGTATGTGAAAATCGACGAGTACACAAGGTGGACCAATAACTTTGACCACCTGGAATGGCTTGTTAATTTTTGGAGGTATGAAAACAAATTTTTTTGAATGATAATACTATTATTGTTGATGCCTGGCGAAATAGCGGATAGATATACCATGTTAACGACCTAACACCACTTTGAGCTCCTCCTGTGAGACAACAAGGTCATTGTACTATATTTCATTGAAACAGTCTAAACATCTACCATTGTATGAGGGAGCAACAACACATAGGATGCCATAAAATAATAATAGAAGTGACCTTGAAATCGCTGAAAACTCTCCAACCACAGAATAATTATTACTAGTATGAACAAAGTTTTTTCATATTTCTAAAATTAACAGAGACATTCCAGGTAGTCATATAATGATATGCTGCCTTTCCTAATAGAATAAAAAATTAAGTAATCATTGAAAGTGAAATTTCTACTACTATTCTGTACTGAGTAGAGTGTCAACAATTTCGACTTTATTAGCGTATGCAGTGGTTTCAGAGTTGAGCCTAGCCGTAGATTGGAGCCGTTGTCCTCCACGGTGTGGTCCTCTAAGAAGATTAACTTCTCACCGCCACTCTCGGCCACCGCAGAAAGTTTTTCCGACGCGGACTCGTAAACAAATTCCGATTTAGCTGGCTGGCTTCCACTGGTGGGACCTTGTTTTGCCTGTTGTCACCAGTCGCTGTTCAACCATCGCAAATTTGTCGCGAGTTTCCATCGATCCGGAGGTTTTGTTTCCCCTCTCCGACTATACTCTCGGCGCTTATCCTTGAAGTGAAACTTACTTCGGAGATAGTTCGAGGTGATTTTCAAATTTAAGGTTATATTTGTAGACATGTTTTCGATTTTTCCAGGTGCGATCGCGACGGAAATCTATCTCTAACGGAAGTTAACAATTCAATTTAACTAATCGAATAATTGTATCCAACCAGCAGTTCATTTTCTTTCATGAAGTCTTAGCTCGACACTCCCGTGTTATTGCATGTGTTGGAATCGATACCAAATAATTACAAACTTGCATTAATTCTGCCCGAGAAACAAGGCTAAAAGTCATAGTACCTCAGAAAAATGAATTAACGGGTCGTCATCCTTTTTCTCGTGGGGGGATATCCTGGTGTCTTGGGGAATTAACGTGTTCGCCGCGTTACAGGTGCGTCGCGCTTCCGATACACGAGTTGCCGCCGCCGTCGGTCCCATGTGGCACCGGATCACGAATTTATTGGCCCAGCCGCGGAACCGAGAAATTGGATTTTTCCTGTCGAACCGTTTTACGGAAACTATAGAGGGGCCAATCCTTGGCGACCGGCGAGAGCGATGCCGGTAGCACTTAATTGCCCCCCTCTCCCCCAACCTTTCCCATGTGGCTTTATCCCCTCCCTTCTAGCCTGGCTCTGTCGTCGATGATGTAATTACTGGCGCGAACGTTTAACGGTAAATTTACCGGAAGCTTATCCGTTGGTTTTTGCTCTTTCCGGTTAATTAACGAGGATAAATTTGTGGGAGGGGTGAGGGGGCAACAGGGGTGACGAACGTCGAGAAAAATGAGGTGTTGACTATGAAATTAAGTTAAGAACCTTTATAATCGAACAAAGCCTGCAGTCGAAGTACACTGTCGAGTGTTTCGGATATTACAGAAGTAACATGGCGAGTCGACCGAACAACGGGACCATCAGGCACAAACTCGACATTTAATTAAAAAGTTTAATTAAAGCCCGTTCAATCGGATCCCTGAGAAGGTTCCGTTGTTCCATTAAATGGATATAATGCTGACGATTTTCTACGGCCAATTGCCATTTATTTGGAAGTGCAAACTTCAAAGTGTAAACACTTTTCAAGCGGATACCGTCAGATATACAATTACACAGAGGAAGTTTTCCCTCGTAAGGACGTGGCTACATGTGAATGTACCTTGTTTACGCTGCATTTGGTAGAGTAAGGCATAAAACAAATTTCATTCTGGCCCCGTAAATCTTGCTTGGCGGTCGAATGGAACGTAAACGACGACTACTCAAAAATCTTCTGAGCCCCACTCGAAGCAGAGGTAGGGGGGGGGGTGCAAAGAAAACGATTTTATAAAATCCGTTTCGGTAGATTCTGCAGCTTCGTGGGTCGGGTGTTTAACGAAAAGTCGTAATTAGGGACGCTTCGTGAAGTTTCAACTTCGCAGACGGAAGAACGCGTTACCGTTAAACGTCATTAATATTAAAGCTGCTTTTAGATCGCAGGAACCTCTGCGTAACGTTTTACCCCCGAGTCGCCGTAATTCTCCGCTCGTGCTTTTGCGCGAGTACCTTTTCACGATGGGGCGGGCTCAGCGCTTCCTTTATACGCTTGTAAGTTAGCTGCTCCGCAACAGAGGTGTTTTCGAGCCCTCCAGACTTCGCGGAACACTGGCCCCAGTGAATATGCTTTTTATGAACAGACCAGCTCTTAAAATGTAATATCCCGCGACTTCATTATTTCGTATCGCTTTTCTTTGCTCGAGTGTCCTTTACGGTCGAAGACAGGCTGAGAAGTTCACATTACAGAAGATCGCCTTTCGCTGTTAGGGAAATTAAATGGCCTCTGCGTGACGCCAACAATTGTATAGAAACTTCGAATGAAGGTTTAAAGCAGGAGTTCTCAACCTGAGGCTATATGACCACCAAGGGACCTCATGATATTCCAAGAGGGTCACAGGTGAAAATCACGTATAAGAGGCGTTTTCGCATTTTTTTTCCAAGAAACAAGCTACTGTCGGACAAAGGTGGAGAAACGCTGATCTAAAGGTGGTACTTTACGCTCTAGCCAATTATAATCAATTAATCAAATTCTCGAAATTCTTCGAAGACAAAACTTTAACCGGCCAAAAGCTTTTGGTACCTAAATCGTTTCAGACTCCCGTGAAGACACTACCAAATTATTCGAACGGATTAAAAGACGACAATACATGCTCGAAAACACGAAGATTGATTCGTAATTTAACGCGATTCAGCTTCGACAAAAGGATTCACGAGCGAAAAACGAAGGAATCTCGTACAAAAGGTAATCCCTGGCTGGAAATTCCTCGCCCGGTAGCTTAATCTTCCAAGGAGTTCGACCAAGAGCAGGCCCCCCCAAGCTATTCGAAGAGTTCCGGGCATAAAGTGCTTATCTGCTCAACGACGAGGGGGCCAAGTGACTTTCATCGCGGTCGCTTTATGCCCGGATGACAAAATAAATCGGCGTGTATCATCGTCTTCTCGCCGACGAAACGATGGTTCTCGCCGCGAGGCAACCTCGCGGAACAGATTACCACGGCGAATAAATTATGACTACGGAATTTATGGGGGGTTTCTTCGATTATCCGGCCGCGGAGCCAGCGAGACAGAGGCTAACGAGTAATGAATTCTCAGGGAACACGAGATAATGGGATTTTGGTGGTCCATTATCGCCTCACATTCTGAGCACTGTCTGTGGATTATTATATTCGAATTACAACCGGTACTTGCTCATTTTTCTCTCGTAACGACATATTTTTCCATACAGAGGGGAAGTACCTAACGAAGATGTAGTCAGTATTAATTTTAGAAATAATGGAAATCGCAGGATCGGAGAAAAATGTAGAGAAATCGACAGACAAACTGGAACAATTCGTTTTTCTGATTTCATTTACGATGGGACAAGTAGCTTACCTGTATCAAAGTGGACAGAAGTCTAAAAGTAATCATCGAACTTTTTCTATTTTTTTTATTAATTTATAAACCTACTATCCAAGGTAAAATATAGTCAAACAGTTGAAACGAGACTTAATATGTAACCATTCATCACTCGATGAATAGGTGAGTAAAAAATAAACTATTCTGAAGTATTATATTATTCAAGTATATTTATTATATAAACGTTAAAAATTATCAAAACAATACAAAATAATATATAGTATATTATATATCTTATCATAATTTATTTTTATACATTGTATCTTGTTTTAATAATGGTAATATATTTTACTTAAAAAAACGAAAGGTTCGATGTAAACTAGTTTTATACATTTGTCCAGCTAGGTACGCTATTTATCCCACTGTGTGACGCCCTTATCTCCGTTTTCGTAGACAGTACGTTTCATGGATATCGACTCGCCTCGCAGTGCATTTAAACGTTTATCTCTTTGTATCGCTGAATCGTGTAAAAGGGACATAGACTGTTCCGACTGTGTTTAAACGAATGTCCCAGGAATCCCTGAAAGTGAGGGAAAAATTGTCGTTTCCACGGCGGGCTGGCGATCAAAAGCGGGTTAAACGAACTGCTCGCAGAATCGAGAGGACTAATTCGCGATATAATCAAGTAATCGTCCGTAGAATCGAGTGAAAAAAAAGAGTGGCGCGACCTTTCGAATTGCACACACCTTGAAGCAATCTTCGTTTCCAATTTGCCGGGGCTTCGTTTATTTTTTTAATCTCCACTCCCATTAATGTCTTCTTTGAAGGATCGACGACGACTACGAGAACAGAGCGGGAAAATGGCAGAGAAAAATAGAAATGAAGAAGATAAAGATAAATGAAGTACCAGCGAGAGGGACGGAATAATGGTCACGATAAGAAGGAAATGGACTGGGGATCGAGAATAAATACGAATACTCGGCGAGGGGATCGCAATCAGCAATAATAAAAATGTATCATTCGCTTCTGGATGAAGAAGATGGCGGAGTGGAGGAATGTAGATTGCTGCTGGTATGTTACGGAGATCTATTGCGGTAAAGAATGGAGCACATCAAATGAAAAAATAGGAAATAATAGCCACTGGATAACTCGAGGAGACACCTTTATGTCGGGATGACGATCAAAACAGCTCCAAATAAACCCAATTATCTCCAGATACTGCACCCAAAAGTACCATAGATATAGTCGGAATATTTTTCCAATGAAATTAAATTCCGATGGGGATTCCTAAAGGGAAATTCTCGAAACTGTATTCGGAAAGATCCGTGTGTGAAAACAGAATAGAGTGTAAGTTTATTGAGTAAACTTCAATTCGCTTTCGGAAAAGCAACCGGTTGAACTTCTCACGAACCGAATCGTCGGATCTCCGGTCCCTTAGCTCTTGCACTCTGTTCTGTCTACATTTCACTTTCAGTTCATTAGAAGCCAGCCATCATTCTTTCAACGTGAACCCTTCAATCGTCGACTTTAGATTTCACAGTACGGTCGCTTAGACCCTGTGTTCTCTCTACCACGAATGAATACGATATGAAGCTCGGCGGTTTGATGAGAATTTCATGGTCACGCGGGCAAGATTCAATTCTGCACCGAGCCGTAATCGCTTTGTCCAACATGTGTCTCCGCCTTCCGAAACACTCGCGGAACCCGTAACACACACAAGCTATCTGGAAACTGCTGTTCCCGGCGGAACGTTTCGAATCCGTGAGTTCTTGTCCCGTGTAATGTATTAACTTGCCAGCATAAGGACCCCGGTTGTCTGAGGTTTGAAAGGCGTCGCAGTTGGCCAACTCCAAAGGGTGGGGGTGACCCACCCGAATTGCGCCCCCGTCGACCGTAACTACCCTCGTGGACTGAACCGAGATAACCCCGGAGACACTAGTCGGTCATTCTACACGTACGGCTGCGCTTATGCCAGACCCTTCCGTGGACTATAAGGAACAGGTTTACAAGCGACATCATCCTGGGAACGGTTCTGTTCCGCGTTAATGCGATATTAACATTGTTCCTTGGATTACTGGCGTTAGCTTTCGAGTCCCGTTTCACTGGTGACACATTTACTGTCTGACTTGTAATCGGCGACTGGAGAGACGTCTAAATCGAGACTTTTTAATATAAATTAACCGTGTGTTCATGGGAACCTTGCACAGAATTTTGACCGGGAACTGAAGAAACCTCAGGACCTGATGATCACGTGCATTCTTTTTGGCCGTCTTTTCTTATTCTTTAAAAACGACGACACCCCAAGATGACCCCTTAAGTGAAGTGGGAAACCATGTTCATTGTGATTAGTTCTGAGACTTTCAACTATTGTTGAGTGACTTGAAACATACTGGTAAGTTTGTTCTAAGGTCACGTGATTTTTCTCCTCGAATTGATCAGTGACTGTCCTACTACATCTTACTATCCAGGTAAATGAATACGATTTTATTCTTGGTACGATCATAAAAATCACGACTCGCCCGTTATCGGCAATAATCGACGATTCTTCTGTCCGTGGTACAATTTCGAACAGCCATAAAGGAAATTTACGGCGTTAAACTACAACCGTGGTCATGCGTTCAGCTTAGCGAGGCGTTAATGCTGCATTAACGTCATTCTCCAGTCGTTCTACACGCGTACGATCTTAATGGGGCGCAGGGCCGCCGTCTCGCCGATTTCTCTCGCCTAATGATTCACTGAACGATCTCTGGGGTGATTACGTTAGCAGATAGCCAAGCAGAAATCGTCTTGCATATTTACGACTAGATAAATATTGCAAAAGTGACTTTATACTGCAAGCAATACGAGTATCCAGCGAGAAGTAATAAGACTTTCTTTTTTTTTTTGCTTGCAGCGTGTCAACAGGTCAAATATGGCGTACAGGCGGTGTTCGGCCCGTCGGACCCAATCCTGGGCCAGCACATTCACAGCATTTGCGACGCACTGGACATTCCACACTTGGAAGCCAGGCTGGACCTGGACACGGAGGCGAAAGAGTTCAGCATCAACCTGTATCCCGCACAAAGTTTGCTCAACGCCGCTTATCAGGACATCATGGAGTTTCTCAATTGGACCAAGGTCGCTATTATCTACGAGGATGACTATGGTAAGCGGTTCTTGCAATCCATTTTATGCATCCTGTGCAAGGATCATTCCACGCGAAATCAGACACTTTTTGGAGTAACATTTCGGATTTTGTTAAATCTTGGATGTCTTTAGTGGTATACAAACGTATTTCGAAGGATTTTTGAGAATTTTTTAAATTGTTGATTTCACGGCTGTTTGAAGTATAGTTTCGACCGTTTCGCATTAAATTCTAACTGTCGAACTAATAAACTAATCGAAATGAGCTTTGTGGGTGCTTACAGTGGAGACGTAAGGCTACTTAATAAAAATCATTTCATAGTAGTGGAGAACTATTGAAAAATTTGAAAAAAGAATAACGATATGCAATAAATCATCGATGAGTGTTCGAAGACTCCTTGGCACTGAACATGAAAATATTTCATGAACTAATAGCCACTGTGCTAAACCTCGTTAAAAAGTCGTGAAGTTGCAAAACAACATTCAACGTTCGTTCCATTCCAAACGCGCTACGTCCGACATCTAATCTAAAAACTGGGAACAGAGGGAGAGAGATAGAGTGTGTGTGTCGTCTCGATAAGGGCACTTCCGCAAACTTCGTAGAAGGTGTCTTCTGTTCTGCTGAGCGTACTCGTTTACATGCTCAATCGTAAAAGTAACACTGGTCCCCATCTTCCATCGTATCCCCCGGAGAGAAAAAAGGGATTGGCGGTAGTACACGGAAGCGTTTCATAAAAAGACAAAGACGCAAGAACGCGATGCCAAGTTTTCTTGCTGATCCACTGCGATATCTTTTTGTCGGGAGAGGGGGTGCGTTAAAGGATATGCATATTCATAATCTCGTCGTCCCGAATCACGTCGAGTGGGACCGTGATACCAGAAACGGTTTAACCTCGAAATCCTTCGATCTGTGGTCTCGTGTACTCTAGTTCGTTAAAATTCGTTTATAATTCGAATCGGTCGGATCTACGAAAACGAAACCAGTCTCGAATCAAGCCGAAATATCGAAGGAACACCTAAACTAAATCGGCGTTAATTGTCGCAATAATCACGCCCCTTTGGTTATCAATTTGCGTGACAGGGTGAGAAAAGAGAGACAGAGAAAGCCTTTCCCCAATTACCGTCCCTATTAGCAACAATTACAAGCACAGCAATAATGGAATAACGTCGATTAATAACGACCAAAGACGTAGCCAGCAGAGAAACGGAGATAATGAAATTCATTCATAACGAGAAACGTCGCCTGGTTCGGCTTCCCAGCAGTAAGAAAATGTCGTCCTCCCGCGAGAGAGAGGGAATTCCGTCTAATTAATTCGCCAAATGGCGGTTTAAACCGGGAGAAGATTCCTTCCGCCGCTTACGCTGTTCCTCGTTCCCGCGTCGCCATCATTCTTTGGTCCTGATCCACGCCGATGAATAATCTAAGGAACACTGGGGAATTATGTAAGGTGCACGTGAGCGATATCAGAGAGCCGTGAATGATTTAGGCTCGCCAAGCTTTGTCTGGGGGAAATCTAATTAGCGTTTCGAAGACGTCGTGATTTTTAAACGATAATTATGCAGATAAATCATTATATCGAACGACTGTGCAGAAAGTACATTAAAAAAGAGAAAGTTGACCTGTTCGAGGCGTGTCTGACGAATGACTGGTCTAATCTACTAGCATCATAAGCTATTTCTCCTAAAGCGGAGTTCTGGACAGTGTTTTTGACACAGAATTAATTCTTGTTTGGATTGAATAATACTTATACAATACTACCATTACACCAAGGTTGGTTGAGTTGTCCTAAATCTGGCTCAAAGAAGAACTTAGGATTTCTGGTGATAGAAGGACCGACCAGCACCCGCTCGTAAATCCACAGCTACACGGAATGGAGTATCGGACGTCCAACCAGGATGCTCGAGTCTTGTTTAAAAACTGTTCGAAACGTCACGTACACCGTCGATTTTGACGGAACGTCCCCGATCGACTGATCGAGCGGTTTCAACCCCGGTATTACAGCAGGTGCAGGAGAAATCATTCGCCGTAAGCTCGGCGTTGTACGTGGGCTCGTCGGGAATATTCTTGTGACAGATTGTTGGAGCACGTGCGTCGTTGCTGCATTTCGTGCGCAATGAACGTGACTCTTCCTCCCCGTGCCTCCCGTCCCCCCTCTCGGACGAGATCGGGGACTCCGTTGTCACCGTGAGGGAAATGGCATATTCGTCGTCAGACGGCGCGAGCGTTGCCAATTCTGAATTATAAATGCCTCGGGAGTGTGACTGGTAAACTCGAGAACTTCCGAGGGGAACAGAATTATCTGTTGGTTGCGATGGAGAAAATTCCACGCCCGAACGAACCATATTATAAACCAACCGTCAAGATTCAACGAAACATCAGAATCCTATCAAGAAAGTTCCTGTGGAGGATCCTGGAACCAGTCTGATAAATTGTAATTAACCACTTCGTTGAATTCTACTTAACAATCGCTAGGAGTTCGTCCAGTCAAGGGATCAACGGTCAGGATTCGATCGAGCTCGCCACGGTTCCCGAAGAATTTCATCTCCGGTCCAAAGGACTCGATAGGATTTGCCCAGAGAACTTAACCGGCACACCAATGAAAACATCCCTCGAGCTTAACCGCCTTTACCAACGAGCTTATCTATTTGCGGAGGTGCACGAAAGTTACACGTACAAGCCGATTAGAGCACCCCTAACCCAGAGACTTCTCAGACCTCCCTTCCTGCCCACCTGGCACGACGAACTGATTTCCTCCAGAGATTTACCGGGGCTCCGGAATTTCCGTGTTTCCTCCACTTTCAATTCCAGCCGGCGGTCTAACTCACGGTTAGGCAACGCGTATCCTACCCTTCGGTCCCCCATCCCCCTGTTAAAGGGAACACGTTTCGAGCCGTGTTCAAAGCCACCGATCGACCTAGGCTTGGGCTCGCGTAACTACCCGCGATCCCACGGAACGACGAAAAGAGCGCGACGATTTTCTGACGAATCACGGCGAAGTTTAATCCGTTTTCAGCAAAGTCAGTTCCCGACTCAAGTAACGCGTGTGTGCAAGCTTAAACTTACCCCTTAGAAAGCGATCCGTGGAAGTGAAACCGTGACTGTTAAACTTCTAGGCGTACCTCACGATCCATCCCGTGGCTTTTCGTATTTCAATTTACTGGATCTATAGACTTGGTCTCTCGTAGTTTCGGATTTTCCCAGATGAGATCGTATCGATACTGAAATCTCTATCGAATCTTTGGAAGAAATGGATGGCGATGGTGGATCGTGAAGCTAAAGAGCTTTCGCAACAGTTTTATTTAAAACGTTACCAGCAGCAAACTCCGCTGGTCTCCAATCACCGGCAGGAATTTTCAACGATCCTAATAACGCTTCTAACACGGCCGAACCCTTCGTTATTTCGTGCTGCCAGCGTTATCCCTCGTTACTCGAGATCCAGCGTCTTCCATCGTGGCCCGCTGGCTAGGGCCAGAACCGTGTCTTCGCCTCGTCGAAAATTTCCGTTCCTCGCCTCGGTACTACCACGAATCACCCTCCCCCTGGTGCTCGACGCGTGTTAATTTCACGCTTCTGATCGTTTGCGCCTTATTAAGGGAACGGCAACTGCTCGCGCGAAAAGTTTCCCCAGCTTGGACGACACTGAATAAACTTGGTCCCGCGATTTACCAGAGAACTTAACGACTCCAGGGCTGTTTCACTTCACGGTGTAGATTCTTTGCGTTAAGGTACGTCCTCTGGGAGCAAGTCTTTGCGTTAACGGCCTAATTTTAACCTCGGTAAAGGCAGCCACGAGCAGAGAGTGAAATTGATGACCCGGATGGTCGTCGATTTCTCGTTCAATGAACCTGAAGCACGCCTCCATTCACGTGTTGCAAATGAGATACCGTACTATTCGTGAGGTCTTCATTTTTTTGAAGCGATGGAATAACAATTGGTCCTACTTAAAGTGGGAATGATCATTTCTATATAGTGTAGAAGGTTTGATATGGCTCCAGTCCGAAGTCATTCGGACTCAGAAAGAGAAATGCAAAAAGCCAGTCCCCATCGACGACCTCTGCATAGAAGAAGACCAAAGGAATAAGGTCCCGGGTCCATCTCATTCCTTCTCGAAATTCTGGCAACCGGATCTCCCGTTCCCTTACGCCTTGAGAATCGCCAATGAACCTGCAACGCGCTCCATCACAGGCCATTGTAGAACTTCCACGAGTCGTTCCCTCGTACCCTTAGACGATCCTTTCTTCCGGACCTTCTTATTCCCAGACCTTCGGCTCCCATTCCTCACGAAACATTTCGGACAATGGGGACACACGGTGAGAGGGCTACATCTTCGAAGGCGCAAGACTGCATTTTAAACTTTAACGGAGAGAATATCACTTATCCTTTACCTCGTTCGTCGCAGCTACATCCAGCCTTTGTTACGACACTGTTTAGCGAACCGAGAGGATACTGATTTTTTGCAAAATTACCATCGTTACAACAAGTGGTAAAGCACCTTCAGAGGTCACAGCTGCTTAGAGCGTAGGCTCAACTCGTCCCAGATCCTTAAGGGAACTTCAGACCGTCAAACATTCGATTTGTACAGATATACAGACGCATTCGTGAGGGGCGGCTTGTTCCTGACAGAGAAAAACGAAAAAATGTCTTATAAGCCACGCGAAATCTTCCCGTCAGAAGCAGACTCGCGCATCTTCCCGCATACGACGGTATTGGCAGGCGGTAAAAATTCCTCGAACATCGTCGAGAGAGTGGCAAGTAACGGTTCCCGCGTCTCTACACACCGTCCCCGATGGATGTGGCGAGATTTGCGAGCGGCCACCTCAGGAATATGTATCTGGTCTGCCACGTATGCGTTGCACGGCAGCTAAATCACTGAGATGGAGAGCTGACGCTGTCTCTCTTCTTTACGATTCGCTCGTGGGAGCTAAAAGATGGGAACTGAAGCGCGACTGGGGACCAGCTGGGAACAAGATGGCCGGATGAGAAGGAGGGGCCGACACGTAAAGTATTCGGAATCTGGAGAAAAATTCATGAGAAGGTAGGGCTGGGCACATGTTGATAAGGAGAGTGTACGGAGAGTCGTTGAAATTAATAATGAGGGGGACTGGAAGTGGAAAATAATTTAGGAGGATTTTTTCAGGATACAATATTATGTATTAGTAATCATTTGATGGAATATGTGTAATCTAGGGTAGATTAGTCATCGATTAGCCAGGTCGAACGACTCCCGCTGGGATGTATTGGATAATTGGTGACCCTGTGGAATAACATTATGTGTAACACGATCCAATGGAAAACCGTAATGCAAGTAGTAATCCAAATGGCAATGGACTTCTATATTCCAGAATCCAGAATATTCAGAACTGTTTCATCTGCCTTTGCCAACATGAAATCATGGGACGCATTTCCTACAACCATATCGGGATCCATATAGTAGTAGTTCTAAAGTAGTAGAAAAACCCTCTGGTATACAAAAAGTGGGGCTATTGTATTTTTAATTGTACTTAATTGTACTGAACAATCAAAAAAAGTATCCAAACTTCTTGACGAACCTTGGATGATTAAAATAACATTCCATAATGCCCCTAACACGACAGAATCACAGACCTAAATGTGAAGAAAAGCTTGCATTTAAAAAGGGGTAAAATCCAGGCAAGATGGGAAGAAGATTAACATTCAAAGAGGGAAAATCCAGGCAAGATGAGTAAAGAAGAAGGGCGCAAAATCCAGGCAAGATGAGAAAAAGATTGCATTTAAAAAGGCGAAATCCCGGCAAGACGGGAAGAAGATTACATTTAAAAAAGGGTGAAATCCAAGCAAGCCATGAAGTAAATAAATCCAGGGAGGAGGAAGGGGAAAATGAAGCAGATTTTGCGGATTTACAGTTGAAAGAAAAATCCTCCCCGTTGATTCCGCATTGTCGCGAAAACCATCGAGATTCAGAATACCCCGTGCACGCGATCTCCCACGTCACGTCATAATGAAAGATCGCTTTAAGCCCCCCCGTTGCTCCGGCGTAAAAGCAAGCTAGGGGAAACAGTCGTCCGACGTTATCGTAAAGGCTAACGGAATGCCCCGTGAAGCGAAGCTGTAAATGTCAGTCTGTCGCTTTATCGCAGTGTTTAAGGGTGGCTCGTCACGGCGACGTTAAATTTACTACGTCCATCTGATTCCAATCGCGACACCGTGTAAAGAATGTTCGCCTGGGCCTTAATCAGTGGGTTTTAAAGGGGGGACGCGCGTCAACGTCGTGACGCTCGTCACGATGAAATGGACAGCGCCACGGGCATCAATCTCTCTCCGTTATCTAATAACCATGATACGGCGTAATACGAAAGGGTTGAACGGCACCGTGTCACCGCCAATTTATCATCGTTATCGATCCGCTTGTTTCGATAAAATATGTACGTCGAAAGACGCGAGCAATTCAATTTCCTTGGATACCACCCTGATGGAAAGGGGGAGTTGGAAAAAAAGGGGAACGACTTCCTTCCTTCCGCCACGACGCCGCAATATTTCATCCCCCTAGGCGGTTATCGACATTCCAGGCACAATCGTAAGTGGTTGTCATTAGGGTACGCAAATGCCGATATAATAATTTGTTTCGGCCGAGGGGGATACTTCCGGTATCGACGCTGGACCGCCACTTGATTCCCACGGAGAAGTCAGACATCCTGAGGAACCCTCGCCATTCGCCAGATTTTTTTGTATTCGCGAAGGTAATTCGAATAATTATCTCGCCTGGACTTTTCACTCGACATCGTGCCAGGATTTATCACTTCCTTCCGACGCTTCACCACCCCCACGAAGAAACAAACCCTTAACGATCCCCTTGCGCAAGGACGAAAAACCCCGATGATGTATGCTCTTGTTATTTTCTTGCCTTTTCTTGGGGTCCCTCGCGCCCCCTTAACGCGAACTTTCGACCGGAAGACAGATGTTCCGTGGACAAGGGCCTGTTGAATTTTGGAACGACACGGAACCGATGTTCATTTAACTTTGATGAACTTGATATTGATCGGGTGTGACAAGAGCTCGACAATCGAATTTTCAAACTTTTCCAGGAGTATCGACATCGGTGGAAATTTTGTTGTTCGAAAGAATTTTAAAGACCTAGGAACATTACAACGAATCCCCTGCGGATTTAACGATTACTTACACCGTGAAGAATGGTTCTCGAACGATTTCCTCGACCATGAATCTTCTTTAACGATCGACAGGCCAGCACCCATACACGGGGAGCGAAACCTGGATGTATACAAATTCACCGAACGACTTCCGTATTGCTTTCAGTAGCGACGTGTTTGTCTCCCTTAATTAACGCCACGGCGAGAGAAAAGCAGACCGTTCGATTGCTTTACGAATTACAGATAATCCGGCGGAGCGTGGTAATCAATTGTTCACCGCAACAATTTGTTTGCACCCCCTTGATGGTATTTCCAGCCCCTTTCGTAATTTGTTGAAATTATTCGCTACATATTATTAATTACCAAACTCATGCGAAAATATTAACGACGCTGAATATCGCATTAATTAATTGGATGCAATTAATTGTTTTGCTCTATGAGAACAATCATTTTCTCTCGGAATTCGTATCGAAATCATACGGATAAATAGTGAGATGGGTCTATCGAAAAAAAAACAGTTTCCCGTCGGCCAAATTTACCGGAAACGATTAAATTGACATGCCTGGGAAGGACCCGGAGAAACATTTCAGAGTCACACAGACGTCGAAGTTCCCCCCCCCCCCCGTGGAAACTTGCAAGGGAACGAACCCGAATCCCGGAAGACCCGCAAGTCGAGATGATACCTTGATTACTTAGGCGGTGGGAAGTATTGATTTCATCGGGCGACGCGATTCACGGGTTTCCGTCCCATTAAACGGCCGGCCTAATAGTATCTAAGAAGATCCACGAAGAAACTATTTCGTCTCTCTGTCACTCTATTTCTCTTTCACGACTCTTCTTGGAATTGTCCTGGAGTAAATCCCGCGAACATCGTCTGATCCAAAAGTCACTTCGAGTTCCTGACTTGTCGATTCTATCGCGGAGAATACGCAAAAGTTACCGAATGGAAAGCAAAGGCTACAGACGAACTTAGAAATACATTGAAAAACTAGCCTGGAACGTTCATAGAGATCCGTGATCCATTTCAATATCCATTTCATTGCTGCAATAGGTACTTTCCCAAATTGCCTGAATCACATTTCCTGCGATATATTTCTATATAATTTCCGCCGTTTATCCGATTGATTTCATCTTTCACAAACGTACTCTAAATAAGATTCTTTGTCGGTTCACGAAGGCTTTTGCAAATAAATTGGACCGGTTTCGAATGATAAAAGAAAATTTCAAAATTTTTCATGGAAATCAATACTCCTTTCTTTAAATCATCACTATTACCACGATTTTCGTTTTTCGGAAAAACCCTTTCGCAAGCCGAGAATTATGAGCCTGAAAAGTGTAAAAAAATCGAAAGTTATGAATTTGGACCGTTCATATGAACATGCCGAACGTTTGGGCGGTTCCAAAAAAAAACGTTCTAGACTAGTACACTTAAACGCCATATTTGTAACAATTTTTAACTTTTCCCCAACTTTTTATAATTCAAAAAGAATTAATTCAATCGGACTAATAGTTTTCCCTCGTTCACAAACCATTGACCACTTTTTAGTGCCAAGAAAATATGACTCTTTAATCGCTCGATTCGTTGAGCAGTAAAAACTTCACATTCTCTCATCGTCATAACTGAGAATTTTTCTAATATCAGCAGCGTTCAAGCTTCTTTGCGCGAATCCAATGGTTTCCCCCGTTGTTTACGACCACGCGGGATGATAACTTGTAATGTTTATCGTACAATCGCTCGTCGATGCGAGATTCGACGCGCGGAAACGGTTGACCAGGCAATCGCTCGCGCGGGACCGCTTTCTGGTTGATTGGTTCCGCTTTAATCGACGGGACGACGACGGGTTAATCGTGTCACGACGACCGTTTCAGGACTGGTGAAGCTACGAGAGCTCGTCAGGTCGCCGAAGTCTCGGGAGATCGAGGTTAACCTCAGGCAGGCCGACCCGGATTCCTACCGGCAGGTTCTATCCGAGATGAAAAGCAAGGAAATACGGAATCTCATCGTGGACACCAAGCCTGAGCACATGCATCATTTTCTCCGAATGGTAACTGGAATATTCGTCTTTCGATCGATTGCCTCCACTCCGTTTCCAATAACGCTGCACGCGTCTAGGAAATGTAAATATACCCGCGATATTCCCAACTCCAGCCCGTGTTTATTCCTAGGCCGGGCACAGATAGCGTATTAACGTTATTTCACTAACGGCTGAATAATACAACACGCAAGATTTTACTTCGTCTTCTGAATGTTTACAATAATTCTTGAAAATGGACGCTTTCGAAGCCTCTAAACGCAGTGAATTATTAATTCTGCAGGTTTCGCGATCATTTCAAATTTAATGGACACAGAATGTTCTTTTTCATTGTTGCTTGATATTCTTAAATGCTTTTCATTGTAATATTAATGCCTTTCACGTGTACAGTGAGTATATAATTTTAATATTTGCTTCGGTAACAAGCCACCAAAAATGATTCTCGCTATATTCTTCCTATCAATTCCATCTGTTTCCTCGATCAAAGATAAACCTTCTCAACGCAAATATTTACTATCCGCCAAAAGTTCCAATGTCCCAGTTCTTTTTATCCCCAGTAAATCAATATTGCGATTTTTCATTTTCGACGATTAAATAGACACGGGAGGCAGGTCGACTGGAGGGTACAATATAACATAAATATTGCGAATGTGATCCCAACGGTCGAATGATAAATTCGAGTACGTACTCACTTTCAGATCCTGCAGCTGCAAATGAACGACTACAAGTACCACTATCTCTTCACGACTTTCGTAAGTACCGTGCGGCGGACGGGCGACAGCCCTGGACGCGTCTGGAACGCTCGAAAACGCGCTAGAGACCCCGTGTGTCGGCTACTTTTTCCAGGATATCGAGACCTTCGACCTCGAGGACTTCAAGTACAATTTCGTCAATATCACTGCCTTCCGTCTGGTCGACGCCGAGGACGTCGGTGTGCGGGGTATACTGAGGGACATGGAGCGGTACCAGCCATCCGGGAATACGATCCTCAACAAATCGAGAGTTATACAGGTAAGATTTCCGTCCGCCCTACCAGGATCCCTTGCATCCTCCCTCCTAACCCCTTGGGCCGATCAAATATCGTCGTATCAAATGTTTGCGCGAGGCGCGCTTGCACGGATCCACGGAAATTCGGTCGGTGAATCGTGACAAGTTTATTTCTGTTCCAAACGATCGATCGCCCCGCTGAAAGGACGCACAGGATATCCGAGGAAATAGCTATGAGGCTCGGGGTAAATAGATTTATTCACGCAGGAGAATCATTCGACTGTACAGAGACGGTATGTTCCCGGTTAGTACAAGGTAGGGATAGAACTCGTGGTAGAATTGGTTGAAGGATAATTTTACATGATAAAATTTTTCAAACAACGCGGCTGGAAATGTAATTCGCTAGCCACAGCGTGCTTACGACGCGTGAACTTTAACATTTTTCCTCGATTTACTTGCAGATTAGAATCTTACTGGGACTGACTCCTGTCCTCGAGGTTGTCCGAAACCGCTCCTGTAATCAGTTTTGCGGCACACATGCTTGTTATGCGCTGAAAATCGTATTGTACGTCAGGGTCACGAGTCGATCCTCATGCTCGTTTGTCTCTACATGCGAACAACCTGGGTGTTCTTGTCTAGTTGCACCTCGAGTTATCGTAGGGTAGGGTAAAGAACAGGAAGTTGTGGATCTCAAGGTCTTAGGAGTCGAGGAAGAAAAGCAACCGCCCAGAAGAGTCTCGAATCCAGGATATCTGGATTCTTAGACTGGCGAAATACACCTTAACTATAGCTACGGTGCACTACCGCTTCTCCTAGTTTCTTAACTCTCCCGGGTCTGAGCTCCTGATACCGCGATCGAAGTTGAGTACAAGTTTATTCGAATAATCTAGATTGCCCATTTAACAGCACGATGTACAGAGTAGGAAAGGTGGTACAACTGGACGTCATTTTAAGTGGAAAAATAAGTCGAAAATGTAGAACAATAGTTTTTCGTATAATATTTCGTTCGTGAATATAATCGAATTTCAGACTGTTTATTACATTTAGTTTCTACTTATTGTTAGCGTAAGTACATAATGAATATTCCAATTCAATGGTTAGGAAAACGGAGTACCATCGTTGGACTTCTTTAGTTTCCTCGTTTGGGCATAGAATATACAGCACATTGTTACCTACAATTGACTAATTCTAACTGGACTAAAATGTTTTATACCCGTACATGAATAAATAAATAAATTATATAAAAACTTTTGTTCCACATTTTCGACTTATATTTGCATCTAGAATGACCTGTCCGGTTATGAACGAAAATATCTTCAATTGTCCACAATTCGAAATTATATTCTCAAGGGTAATCCTTCACTCTGTCGGGTGTTCTGGCAGGTTCGAAATGAAGAGAAACCCCGAATAAACTTTCTGAAGCTCTTTATTATACTGAATTTTAACATCCACCCTCTACTGATTACTCACAACGTCCGTAGAACAGGGGACCGTGGCCGCCTCAAGTTCTCGGAGTTGAAAATGCAAACGGGCGTCAGAATTTATACACAGACACCTTATTATTCCAGGCGACGCGGTTCGTCAAGATAGCCAGGGTCCCCGTAGAAATGCGTATCATCCACGTTCACCACTCCGACCAAAACATCGCCTTTTTCCGACACGTTCCCTCCGCCGTTATTATACATGCAAACAGGACCGCGAACTCCTCGCGAGGTAGACACGGGTGAAAAATGATAATAACCGCGGACGACTCGATTCGAGCGTGAACTCGTCACGGGGGAGTCATATAGAGACGCGTGTAATGCCCCCTCTTGCCTTGGAATTGAATAAACACGGTATACCTTACGTGGTATATTATGTGAAAGTGTACTCTTCTTATGAGATCCTTTACTGTTAAAAGCACTTCATCTGGGAATATCAAAATTCAAATTTATTTTATTATTTTCCTCCGGTAGACAAGCAGCAAATAATTTTTAGAGGCAATGGAAACTTCTCCAGGAGAGAGTCAGTAAAAGTATGATGGGACGTAGGTATGAACATTAATCTGCCTGAACCCGAAATTTACATAAAAAACGATTTAACTCCCCCGGGAGGACCCGATATATTTCCCCCCTGGGCGAAGTATTAGAATAGTACTTGAGAAATAGATTTTTCAGGCTCAACCCGCGTGAGACCGTTCATGTAAAATATACCGCGTGCGGCGAGACGAGACCGAGAGTCGAAAGTGTGTGTGTCCGTCTCGGAAGAAAATGCAGTTCTGTTCGAAAAGATAGGAAAGCTTTAAGGGGTTAACCCACCCAGACTGTTTGGAAATCATAGGTACATTTGTTAATTTCTTCTAGGAATACAATAAAGTAAACTGGAAATAAGTTGCAAAGCCTGTAATAATATTTTTTAGAAATTCATACGCGTGAAGAGTGCATGAATTTTAATCGAGCGGCGATCTCCGGCGTAATTTGCGGTCTTTTTCCAAATCACCGCCCTCTACGACGCGGAATGCACTATTCCGGCCAGGTTGCCAGGAAACAAAAAAAAATATGGAAAGGAACGTTCGTGCAGAAAAATGAGGGAACACTTTCAACCGAGTCGCGGGGATGAAAGAACTCGGAGAAGATTTATGAGTGCGCAGGGATGTCGGAGGGCTGAGAAAGAGTTTCCTAATTATATCCGCTACAGCCTTTAAACCACCGTGCTCGCGTTTAATGCCGCTCGGACGTACCCGAAGGGAATTTACGTACTGTAAACCGGTAAAAATTATACTAAATCAGTTCCAGCCAACCTCCCTTGACTCGATGTTGCTCGATAAATCAGATTGCGTTTCATTTATTCGTGCGATTATTGAAATTCGTAGTCGAGACTAACTGTACCTGAACTGTGGACGTTTAAGCGGATAAATTTGCGGATATTAGCATCGAGTAGAAATTTGAAATGAATGAATGAAAAATATTGTTTATTTAATGGCGGATGTTCTGAGACGGCCGAGATTACAGACGTTAGAAGAGACCGAAGAAACGACTGCTATTATTAGTTTTACCCAATTAGTGAAATGAGCGCAAGCAGTCGAACGTCACGTGATATCGACTCGTATGGTTTCCTTTCGCTTTTCAGCGGGATTATCCTTGCGCGAAGACACCGACCGAATAAGAAATCGCAGATCGAATCGAACGATTAGAAATCTGAATTGCGTTGTCCAACGAGCAACGACGCTGTGTCGTTTAACGCCGATCGTAGAACGTTTTGTGAACAAGAACATTCACTAGGGTGAGGTTATCGATTCATAAGAAGGTGCTTAATTATAGCTTTGTTCTTATCTGAAATAGCAGGGCCATTCAGTGGCTCATTGTCCTGAATGAAGCCATAAGTTTCGAGGAAAGTTTCCCCTCCCTGTAACAGCTATACGAATAGTTTCAGCTTGCAGAACAGTGGAAAACAAGTCGAGATTAAGATCGAGTTCTCGACTCGACGAATTTGACTCTTGGCGAAACTTATTCTATGTCGGTATTTCGCCTTTTGCTTTCGGTAGTAAAACCCTAAAGACATTACTTGTGATATGTTTTAACTCGAAAATTTTACTCTTAAGTGTCCTACTCTTGAAGTCGCATAAAAATGTCTAGTACATATATACCCCTAAATCAACAATCCATGCAATAAAACACACAGGAATCTACTCTTGTGAGCTTTAGATCTATCAGTATTCCTACCAGTTTATATAACATATTTTTATTGATCGTCAAACCACTGATAAATCTACAAAGTTAACGATTCACGATCAATACACCATTTGAGCACAGTCATCTTTCTGAAACGATAGCCGCTATCTTCCATCCCACTAACATCTCGACAACCTTTCATCCCGAACAAATACAAGAAATTTGTCGGATCTATACAGTGCTCGACGAGAGACGTTCTCTCCGATCGAAATCATCGATCGCCCGGCAAACACGTGGCCAATCGTACGAGCTTTCTCGAGTTTATCGAGACAATTCTTATCGGCGAACAACGGTTGCCGAGCGTCTCTCCGTCATCCCGGACGTTCGCCTCGCTTCCGTGGAGAGTTGTCACGGGGAAATTACCTGGGACAGCTTTTCCCTCGGCACTCCCCAAGGGCAACGCGAGTGCGGCGCCTCCACGAAAAATCCAACGTGTCTGCCCGTGGCTTCTCCGTCGTCCCTGTCTTTCCACGATTGTTCCTTTTGCCCGATGTTAAACGGCCAGGTTAGCTCCGGCAAAGGTCCCGCAAAAACCTTGGACACAATCAACGCCGAGGCGACACGACCAAAGGAAACGGAAGTAAAAGGGAAGAAAACAGCAGCGACTGAGATAAGGCAGTGGTCGCACAAGGTGTCCACGGCTGGCGTTCCTTCCGACGTTTTGTCATTTTTAACAGAAAAACGCTTCCTCTTATTTCATTTAGTATTTATTGGTGGATTTTTGTATTAACGGCACGAGTAATTATCCAGTGAGAGTTACTGCGTGTTTTAGTATGCTTTATGCTTTCACCTGTGGAGGAGGAAAAGCCTATTTTTAGGTTCTAAAGGAGTCGCTCATAAAATAAAAATTCAAGACAAATAATATAAAAGTTCTGACATTCCCAGTGACATTCTCTGAACGCTAGTGTGACCGCAGCCTAAGGGTTGGCACGTTCGGTAAAGGGGAACGGGTAAAGCTGGCTTGGCAACGGAAGTAAGCCGGCTTCGGAATAACCGTGCACCTGTTAGACCGATTTCTCTCGCGACGCGCCTGGAAAATATAGACGTAGGGAAAAACTGGCTCCGGCTGGAAAAATAAACGCGCGTCTCTGGGATGTGCCTGGGCCTCCTCTATCCGCTCTCCCCAACGAGAGAGCTTGTTACACCGCGAACGATACTTGCATACTGATTCGTTTCTTGCACGGCTGCAACGCCCCTTTCATCCCCCGTCTCGCGGTATCTACCGTGGTAATCAAGGGGAACGGAAGACTAGGTTCCTGGCCGATTGGAAGTATCGGACGAACGAATTGAATTCTAAGAAGCGCACCGATACGTCTACCCTCCCTGGCGAGACGGATCAAGCTTTTTGCCCGATCAGATGACGGGGGAAACTATCGCGGGCTCGTAGTCGGTAAACCGAGGTCGAACTACGGACAGCGAAGAACTTTGAATTTGTTGTTCGAAACAGGGGTGAGTTGGACAAGTTTCGATGCCGAGGATATCTGGCCGACCGTTGACAAGCAGAAAATTCGAAATGTTTAGTAACTTCGGTGTTTCAAACTGACCTTCGGCTAGATCGAAGTGTCCCGTTGACGGATTCTTTCCTCGGTGTCGCTCCCCATTTCACGATCTTCGAATGTAATGCTTGTTAGGTTCAGTGGATCTAATTATAAATAAAGATAAATGTGGTAGTTCCTAGTCTTGAGAATCTGCAGTAAAGACTAGATGAGATTTGAATAAGAAGTTCCTCGTGATTGTTTCTACATCATCCCAACCACTGGAGAGAAGGTGAAGTGAAACGCATAATTTATTGCCCCCTTTGGGTAAACAATGATTTGACTTCAGGCTCAAAAACCTCCGTAGGTCAAGTCCGCAATTGTCATCCCCCCGTATTCTAGATAACGTTGATCCCCAAAGTACAAAAGGAAAATGATCATCCGTATCACCCGTATCTTCGTCATAACTTCAATTTCCCCTCTTGCACGGGGGGGGGGGGATTTGATTAACTTTCCTGCGGGCTTCTTAATACGCCGTAAATTAAAAAATTTCGATTTATCGCGTATGGTGATAGGAAATGTGGCGACAGACTTCCCGCAGCCGTTTTTTTACCCTCTCTTTCTTTCTATCCCCCTCTCCCTTGGAACTGGTTCTATCCGGCCAATGAATCACCGAACTCGCCACCCCGCCCGCGACGAGGGATAGCCTTTGCCTTTTGTCCCCGTAAATCAGGCTATCTCTCGTACTCTCGAAAGGTTTTATTATTTTACCGTGGGGCAGCTTGCAGTCGTCCTCTAGCCGTGTCCGAGTCACGATGGATTTCAACGGTGTTGGGGGAGTGTGGCGGCATCAGCCCTCAGACGGCAGCGGCGCGGAAGCTGAAAACTCGCGTCGACGCGTCTGAAAGCGGCTTATTAGATTTTAAATTTCACGCGACTGTAAATGCGCGTTGCGAGGGCGAGTGTTGCCGGGACTTCCGTCGCAAAGTGGCGTAATATCGCGCTGCGACGGCTGTAAATATTGGAAGCTGGATTACTCTGGGATATTCGTTGGGACAGGGTTGCTCTTTCTCTCTCTTCCCTAAAACACTCCACACAGTCTATGAACTCGAAATTTCCTATTTGTTTCGCGAGCTCAAGCGCCAGGATATTTTCCCTTTTTGCGTAACTGACAGTGTTTCGCATTTTTCCAGTGTATGATGGAAACTCAACCGCGGTTCGGAGATCCGTGCGATTTCGAAAACGAGTATTCTCAAATTTATCGATGTCCTTGGAAATGATAATTGCATAGTTGAAAACATAAACTCGAATCTTAAGTTTTTATATCGACGATCATTCGTTTCAAGGAGGTAATAGAAACTTGTATGATTGCTTTTTATAATAAGACCAGTTGATTGGACGAATGCTTCCAATAATACAAGAACTCCGTCTACTCGTGGAGGCGTTTACATCAGGGCGCAGTATCATCGCGTACGCGCGAGATCTCGAGTGTGAACCATGGGCAGAGACACGCCGGAACGGTTCTCCCTTCGCTTTAAATGCTAATGAAGAAACCGAACCACGCTCGGGAAAACAAGGCTCCTGTCAGGTGGAAGCGGAATTCGCGAGTCAGTCGGCGCTGAACGAAAAATGACAGGTCGCCCCCGAATTAATTCCCGTCGACAATTATTCTCCTGGCGGGATGGATCAGGGATTAAGACGATCGTCGTCGTTGAGAGAGTAATGTAGGAAAGTCGCCTCGTAATTTCGATGCACGCTCAGGATCTTGCGAAATTCGTGGTGCCGTGACAAATGCTCGCTAACTAACCGACAATCCGTCTAATCTACCCCGGCTGAACCGTACATTAGACAGCGCTGTCGCGTCGAACTCCGCGCGCCACAGAATTACGGAATTCTCCCGGAGACTCGTGAGGTTTTTAATTTGACTTAATTAACCACGGTAGTCTATGTGGACCAACCCGCCATCTAATTACCCCCTGGGGAACAGCAATTTCTCGAGACCTGAACGAATTCCAAAGTTTCTGGCTTGAAATTATAGATTTTTCGAACACCAGCTCCACGGAATTTCTCGACAGACCACCTTAGATCTTGCGTTTCGTTTGACTTGCATGATTACCATCGCGCAATCTTCGAATGTAAGAACTTACCAATTAAGAAATTCAATGATTCTTATGCGTTTCTATCTTGAGAGTCTACAAAGACACAAAGGTCTCTGTTGTTCTTCGTTCAGTAAAACAGCGTCCCCCCTAATTAAATTATCCAAGTTGTAGACAGTTTCCTCCACCTCAGGGCACGTCGGTGGATTTCACTTCTGTGTATACACCGTCGAGAAAAAAACTTACCCCGAGAGTCACGTAAAAAAATGTCAACTTCCCCTCACCTTCTATTCTCTCCCGTCGCTGGACAACCATCCCCCGTGTAATTACGTTATCCGGCGTCGTCGACCGCATTCTTTATTTCAAACCGAAAATTGAAAACGCAAGTTACGGTCGTGACCGCTGCAGGCGAAACCGGAGACTGTATCCGGCGCGTTGTAACAAAGCGCGCGCGGATCGCGAGCAGGTCGTGTCGCAACTTTGTTGCGTTGCATGGTGTGGACTTCGAGCTAATTAAAAGCACGCTCCAATTAGCTCGGAGATAACAGGCGTGTGCTCACGATGCAACAGCTACGGGCAACTTTCGCCCAAGCCACGAGATTTCTGATAGGGCCAGAGCCCCCATCGTTGTCCTCTCGTGTCCACGCACGGCGTTTTCCAATCTCGCCGCGCTCGACTATAAACGATCCGATTAACTAAATTGCGGGTAATCCGCCGGCTGAATTTTTCGGCGGATGGTTTCCCCGTTGGCCCACGATTACGAATCCCTGTCGATGAAAATGAACAATTTTGTATCGTGGAAATTGTTGGAAAATCGGGGACGCGATCGACTCGTTGCTGTTACCGTTCACCGACAGACCGATAACAGTGGACTGTCGTTTCGATTCGAGACTTTAATTTCGAGACTAGAAT
The DNA here is from genome assembly GCF_001272555.1 of Dufourea novaeangliae. Classification (NCBI taxonomy): domain Eukaryota; kingdom Metazoa; phylum Arthropoda; class Insecta; order Hymenoptera; family Halictidae; genus Dufourea; species Dufourea novaeangliae. Next base: position 962,402 of record NW_015374192.1, on the reverse strand, counting down.
TTTCATTTCACGAACTTCAAACCTTTACGGAGGTACGAAAGTAAAAGGGAGTTTGAAACGAAATTTTCACGGTTTCAAATTGTATTTTCGTAGGATTGTTTATTGGAACTGTGTGTCCCAATGTTTCGCGAAAGAGGGATTCGAAGTAATGGGGCTTCCGTGTAAGAAAAATGTGTTTCAATTTTCACGGGCTAAGATCTTTTCTCGACGGACTAATTTCCCCTCATTTTCCTTCTTGGCGTGTTCCAGTCTTAACTGACTTTAGATGGAAAGTGCCTACTCTCTCACAAATAGCCCTTTCGAGCATGGCAGACACGTGTATGCTCTCTCTTCTTAAGTTCCTCTAAACGTAATGGTCCCTCTAAGACCGTGATGTAACGTAAAACCGAGCGGGGCGAACACTTCCGCACGAAACTGCCATATAATTCCTCCCCTGGTATTCATATCGTCAACCAGACAGAAGGAAATCACTCACGATTCTGTCGTTCGTTTTTTCGCCCCCTCGGTTGATCGATTAACTTTCAGGGATAAAAATCGTTCTTAACACTGGAACTACTATAACAGTCAAAACGACTGGTTTGTAAACCTTTAAAAAAATTATTGAAATATCATAACAGTGTGTCTTCTGAAATTCTTCGTAACTTTTAGTACAATATACAGTTATTGACTATTAATGCCCTTAATTAATTATTACTTCTCTAACTGTTGAACATGCCAAAAAATCGTTCATATAAAAGTTGTTTGATTTCACAAAATAAACTTAACAGAATATTTGAATTTTTTTTACTAAAAAACTTACGTTGTTATTAAAATCTTTGTTAATGCCATTTAGAAAAAAATTCAAATATTCTGTTCAGCTTACTCCATGAAATCAAACAACTTTCATACCTTCTTTTTGCATTTTCAATAGTCACAGAAATAATAGCGTGTACACACTTAAACCGGACATACTGTATAACTGAAGAAGTTCGTTAATTTATCGGTTCACATATATTCAACAAGCTGTCCCTTCCACCAACATTGTAGAAATAGAAACAGGTTCATCTTCGGTAATTCTACTGTTAAGAACCTTCTTCGTCATTCAATCGAGCCACGACTGTGGCCAGTCATTTTCTCTCGGTTAGTCGAGGCTCGTCAAGCCAAAGGGGGACGGGTGAAATCGTGGAAATACCCCGTCGCGTTATTTCCAGTCGTGGAGATCCGTGCAATATAACGCGTTCACGGTCGGAGCACACGGAAATGCTGTTAGCGTTGATTATTTTCGACGATAACAACTTTTCGACGGGCGTGCTTTTGTGCGATTACCATTGAAGTCCCCTGGCAGATTCGCCGGAGCAGGCGGTCAGACGACGTCGAAATAATTCAGGGGGGATCGACGTGTGCGAACCGTTCCGCGTCATTCGGCTCGGTTCCGACCGGAACAAAGGCCAGCGGATCGAGGGGACTCACTCATTTGTCCCATCGGGCCGTTTTATTAACGACCGAGCCGGGCTAATAAAGATCGTGTTCGAGTGGAGAACGAATCTGCGTTGAAGATAATATATTTAGAGTTATAGTTCCATTATGCGTTGGACCGATGAAAAAATTGAGAAGAAGCTAAGAAATCAGACAGTACCTGGAATTATGTTCTGACTAGTAAATTGTTAATTGAGTAACATCTTGAACCTCAGCAGTCACACAAAAAATTATGTAATTTACGAAATACTATAATATTAGTGCTAGTTACATCTCACTAGTGTTTGTTATAAGCCAAAATGCATCAGGTCATTTTCATACGTTTCAACACTTTGACCGCCACAGTGAAAAATACCGTACGTAGTCAGACATGCCGTTAAATGTCGAATTAACTCTTCTTCTCCAGTTAACGCGTTACTTTACATTATAAACAACAGCAAGATCCTTCCCAATTATCGTAAGTACCGTCAATAATCAATTACAACAAAAATTGCCGCGCGTTAGGAAGAATCTGCATACTTACGTGACTTTCTGAACGTTTTAAAGTGTCCAATCGAATTTTCCCGCAAAATTCACCAGTTCGCTCTACCGCCCCGCCGATAGCGTCACGTCGACGATCCCGGGTCCCGTAATTCGCCCGACGACGGTAATTACCGTGAAGTTCCCCAAGCAAGGAGGGACGATAATGAGCCACCGCTCCGCCAGAAAACTTCCGCAGCTCGGTCGAACGACTCCCGAAGACGATTAAGAAATTCGACGCAGACGACCGTGATCTCTGGCTTTCGACGGAAATCCACTCGACGTCCCTCCTGGGTTCGGCGAACCAGGAATCTTTGCTTCGATATTCTCGGTTGTGTGTTTGCCCGCGACAAACATGTACGTCGGGAGACGTCTGCATGCGAAATCACGGAGGAAGAAGAAGCGCGTACGAGATAGGGAGACTGGCGTCGCGTTTGGGAAAATTCCTTCGTGAGGAATAGAGTGGCTCGTAGAGGGAATGAATTTCCACACGAAAAGGATCCCTTTGATGTTCGTATTGTTTATCCACAGTATGATTCGTCAAGACAATCACTTCGTCGACTGATCGCGAACACTGGAATTCATTACGAATAATTTATAGGCTTTTGTGTACCTATGTGAATCGCGTTGCCAAATGTGTTGCTTCGTTAACGCCGGTGATATCGTCGTCAATTACGAAAAATGTGGACGAAACTCGGGGGAAAAATGGGATACATGCGTACGAGGATATATCGCTGACTGATTAAATGCGATACCATGGACGAAGCCAGTGTTTCCATTCCGCGAGCGGAAATATTGCCGCAAATTGCGCGATCTCGTACTTGGTCGATGCGCAGCGGTAACGCTGATACTGGTTGCTACCAACGCGCCGCGTTTACGCGGATACGAATATTGTTTCAGCGAATACGGGAATACTTTTTGTTCGTTATCTGGTATTACATCCGGGTACTTAACAAAACGTTCCCCGCTTTTAACGTGCGACGCGCGTGGTTCCACTTCAAATGTGATGAACGTGAAATAAAATATTTCTCGTGTGCAATTTAATATCGGATTGTTTTAGTAAATTTTCGGTACGAATTTTTTCCTCTGGATACACCGTGGAAAAAATTTCGATCGTTTCGACATACAATTGAGAAAAAACAATTAAGAAATTTACCACATAATTCTCGATAGATTCTATAATTATATTAATACGGACTTTCAACATTTGCAGAGAAATTAGCGAATGAACTCTAAAGGACTAAGAATACTGATTCAGTTTCTGAAACAAACAATCACGACAGAGGTTCCTAATGGAGATGAGAATTATCGCTAGTTCGGTAGTTAATTTAAGAAAATTTAGATATATGAGACTATGAAATTTCGTCGATCCAACGGCGGATAGTGTATCCAATTTCGCAAAGAAGGACGAAAGGTGTATAGAATGCATTTTCATGCATGCAGCGACAGAGTGTCATGCTTTCACGCCCGTTTCCAGGGAAAGCTGAAAGCTGACGGAGCCTAGATTATTTTCATAACGTCGCAAAACGTCTACGCTGACGCTTATAAAGCTCTCACACGACGCGGAAAATAACATGTAACCGAAATTAATTTTCTCCCCGACTGGATGGAAACCGCTCCCTCTTCCCTGGATATTCAATCGTCCTCTCGATGACAATCCCCCCCGGTTTCGCGGCTTTCCAACCTGGGACGCGCGTACATTACACTGATTAAGAACAGAGTGGTCTGAAATTCACTAAAATATTTCCCCCTTTCTGTGTCACTCGGATAAATCTCGACGATACTTTCATCTGATGTTACAATCGAATTCTCGTTTAAACTATATTATAGGCTCTAATATCTACCTATAGTTTTTGTTCGATAATTCTACAAAATTCGCCATTCATACGAAGTGATTTCAACTTGACGCATAATTTACACCCCTTTCCTCGACGATCGTCGAGAAAAAAGTGGCGACCCGCGAAAATATGTAATATCCCGTCGCGACGCTCCGGAATGACCGACTCTGAGGAGAGAAAGAGCGACTCTTTCTTGAAATTCTTGTTTTCTTCTCTGTTCAGGCGGAACCAGCGTTGATCTACGACAGCGTGCAAGTGTTCGCTGTTGGATTAAGGACCCTGGAACAGTCGCATGCGTTAAGGCCCGCGAACATCTCCTGCGAGCTCGAGCACCCTTGGGACGGCGGGCTGTCTCTCATCAACTACATAAACTCGGTAAGTTTTCCCGAGTTTTGTGCACACCAGTGCCGTTTCGCAGAATCTTGCCGCCCGAAATTCTACGGAAGTCGCATGATTCGTGGTTTCTTCAGTTGCGTGAAGTCCAGTTTCCTCTACGAGCGCGTAGATGTTTTGAATTTTAATATATGATAATGTAAGAATTTTCGGCGGGTTTCTTAAGAAGTATAGAATAGAAATAATCATTTTTTTAAAGCAATAACTATAGATTGAAGAATTACGAAATTGTTGCAGATAGAAATACGAAGGACATTTGTGGTGGTGGAGAACATTTTTAGACGTTTCGGAATATATTCGAGGGTATTATTGTAGATCTAAAAATGTTAATTAATTTTTTTCAAACTGCAAGAACATACATATATATATATATATATATAGATTTAGGTACAATGTAATATTTTACTGGTTCTGAAATAATCGTTTCCGATTGCAATCATGTGGAAGTTCTCGGACAATTTCGCGACCACGTTGTTATTTCAAATAAGATTCTGTTCTCGGATACTTGCAAGATTAATGTCGCGAGGTACGAAAGTTATTCCGTAATATATTCAGAAATACTCGAATAGAAACTCACAGACGACTCCTCCAAACGGAATTTAATATTTCTCGATGCGGAATCGTCTTTGAATGTACTGGGTACAGTGTTTTACGAGCGCGAATAATGGAAGAGAGTGGAAGCTCGCGGAGGACAGATCTTCTTCGTGTTTACAATAATCCAGTTTCTTACGGCCTCGCTGTGAATCGCAGAATGCAAACGACTATCGCCGAGTATCAGTAATTCCAAATCACTTCACACCCTCGTTTCGAATTCTTTCGCCAGACAGATTGAACGAATAACAATTTTCTAAGCACACAATACCATAAATTAATCCAAACCATTAAAACTAATTCCCCAACACCAGAAATTCAACAAATATTTTGCTTCCCAATAGATTCTACTTCGTTTGTTCAAAGGTTTCACCAAACGCAATGTCATAAATAATTTGAAACATTAAATCTGACTCTCCAACAGCAGAAATTCAAACCGATATTTTGCATCCCTAATAGATTAGTTTGCTCAAAGGTTCCACCAAAAAATCTGACGCAATTAATGAAAATTTAAAATATCCTCGAACATTTTAATAATATACCTCCGGAGGCGAGTCGCTGAAAATTACGTCCAAAAAGCCTTTGAACGAGCATTTAAATGCACATCGATCGGAATTAACGCGACACGATCCATGCCAGTTTTCAGAAAGATACGATAGTCGCTCGATTTCGATAATGGACAATCTCGTTAATATCAAAAGCAACTGAATCAAACAGCTATAATTGCGAGGCGGCGCCTAATTGCAGGGGTTTCGTCGTTAACAGAATAATCGGTTTACGCAATAACACGGCTAATAAACGGATAACTGATTTTATTTTCCCCCCCGTTGTACACCGCGGCCGCGAATTGTTCGCGGATCGACGCGTCCGCCAAGCCACCCCTTCCACGTGCATTTCGCTAATGTCAACGAATTTCGATCCTGGCCTCCATTTCCAGCCTCTGAAATTTGGACATATCGAAGCGTATAATGCAGCAATATTCGACGGGGTTTTGTGCCACGGGCGTCGACAGCGCTGAAAGCCAGTTTCTATAAATTGCCATCAACATTTTACAAACACGCCATACCCGCCCGGACCACAGGGACTCGGATAAATTGTTTAATAGAATAATGCACGGCTTCGAAAGCTGCCATCACCACCGACCACAAATTTTTTCGTCGATCTTGCGCATTCCCTCTTGTTCCGTTCGAGTGTGACACTGGTTTCCCGCGATAACGTAACTGTTACCGTGGAAATGTAAATACGTACTCTGTTATTTAGTGTTGTATTATAGTCTGTCTGATAGAATTGATACTTAGTGCTTCTATAATTGACACACAGATCAAAGGGAAAATACATAGTTCCCAGTGAGAAATTAAAGGGGTAATTTTTCTTTGGAGACAAGAGCTTATTTATAGATTGTGCACATTTACTACTGGTGTAGAATACACGGGCGAAATATTACTTCTTATGTCAAAGGTGAAAAGATTAGTGCTCGACACAAAAGTGCTAAAATTAGCCTATTAAGGACTCGCTTTGCTGTCCAATTATTTCTCTAACACTTCTACTACTGTTGAACTTCGTTTATTGATTCTATATAAGTTCCAATGAACTTCCTATACAATTCGAATAAAGTTCACTGGGTCGTTTACAAGCACTGCCCAGGAGGAATAAACAGAACAATAAGGCACAATCAAAGACGATTGAACGTTTCGCCTCCGACTTCGCGATTACCTGTCCGTTATTTAATTAGACCGTGGTTTGCGCTCCATGTCGCGAATTAATTCCGAATTCGAAACTTCTTGCAATTACACCTAAGGCAACGCTCGATAATTCCCCAGGCAAACCGACCCAAGTTCGTTCGTGAAATGGACACGGTCTCAGATCGGTGTCCGAAGATCTCCGCAAGCGTGTACCCCCTCGAGAGAGAACACACTTATGGGTATGCCATTAATTTAATAGCTGGTCGGCTAAATTCCAATATCGGCGGTTCCCTAATAGTCTCCAGAAATTCGCACGGTCCTCCAGCCCCGTCGGATTCCGGGATGACAAAGTGCATACTTCTGGCGCGTCGTTGAATACCGAAATTCGATTTACGCGTTACACGCCACTCCGACGTTCAAAGTAACTAGTAAACAGTCCGAAGTATTTTGAGCATAGAACTCTATATTATACATTGCATAGCATCACTATAAAACCACCCGAAAATTTTCAAACCTTATTGTATTATAATTAAATTAAAATCGAACCAAGTATTCCATGTCCGAAATCATATTTGGAAATAATGTTTCTCCAGAAAAGGATAGATTATATCCTATATCAAGAGTCCACTATCGATTCCTTCAACCAAAACGAGTACTCCGAGAAGCTGGTGGACTATTACAGTACGATCTACTAATTTTCTACGACACCGTTCAAAGTCGGCATCAGAGGGTCGCGTTTACAAGGGATCATACGACTCGGCGTTACGAGCCGCGGTTCCGCGCATCGCGGTGGATTTGTAACAATTTCAAACGTCGTTGGTGTTTACGGTTTAACACCGGTAACGAGCCGTCGTGTTCATAAACGCGTCCTTTTTCCCCCTCTCTTCGAAATCGTGCCGCGATAACGTTCCTCCACCGGCCGTAAAACTACTTGGCCGTGGTCCAGACGCGTTTATCGCCGGATTAGCTATTCCGCGTTGCTTTGTCCGTACGCTTTTTCCGAGCATCTTTCCGCCCCCTCTCCGAATTCTGGCACGCGCCCCGCCACCCTGTTTATCCACCGTTGGCACCGACCAGGAGGAGGGACACGGCTTCTTTCCACAATTTCGGGACGCGGGAAATGGGTCGTTAGGGTTTTACGGGACACCTTTGTCCGTACGCTTTTTCCGAGCATCTTTCCGCCCCCTCTCCGAATTCTGGCACGCGCCCCGCCTCCCCTGTTTATCCACCGTTGGCACCGACCAGGAGGAGGGACACGGCTTCTTTCCACAATTTCGAGACGCGGGAAATGGGTCGTTAGAGTTTTACGGGACACGTAAATCCGCGATAATTGCCGTCGATAATTTTTTAAGGCTCGTACCACATCGAAATTCCCCGTCCACGGTGTACCGCTTCTGTCGAACATGGTCGTGTTCGTGGTAGAGACACCTCCTAGGCGATTTAGCCCACGATCCTGCTTGTCGAAACGGTTGCGTTGAATAGAGGCTTTGTTGAACCAGACACGATCGTGTACATTGCCTCTTCGAGGGATCAGACACGAATTCATTTGTAAGTATCAGTTGTGCACATACTTTTTACATAATGGGAAACTAGAATTAAGTGACTAAATGATTCACTGATTCCAGAATAGAATGTAATTTTGATTAACCTTTATCGGGATAGAATGGAGATCATCAGAGGCTCTCAGTACAAACTAGCTGAAATGAATAATTCTATAGTATTTTATCGGACCAGCGAGCGTTAAAATTGTACACGGTGCTCTTTTATCACGGTGGTCAGTACGCGTTATCTTCGACAAACCGTCATCGTCGCTGGCGGAACGCGCAATGTTTTGGATGAACGGTTACTGAAATTGCTGCCTGTCATGCCCCTCCCACGTTTTCTGTCCCATCACGGGTATATACTTCGCCCTTTGCGCCCCACATTCGCTCCTCTTTTTTCTTTTTTTTCCTTTTTAATCCACTCGTCCTGTTACTCTGTTCTACTTGTTTCACCTTCGTTTATGGATATTCTCTGATGTTTTGCTTCATTACCTTCGCATTCAACCGTAATTCGTGTCTATCTATCGCCCAATTAGTAACATTTTTATGAGGCTGACGAAATATTTCGACCATGCCAGTGGTGGAGTAAATGTTCATGAAAGTGTCCTACTTTTTCAACTGTTAAGTACGGAGATGGAAAAACGAATGTAAAATTATTTTTCAATTGGATCTTTTTGTGATTCGAAAATATGTTAAAGTATCTAACGAAGATATTACTTGGACGTGGAATAGATAAAAGTGACGAACATTTAAATCATTAGATCTTAAAAGAACTGCTTCTGAACTTACATTACCGTTCGAATACACTTTCTTTAAACAATGATTCGTTCAACGCGACGAACTTCGAAACAGAGAAACTACAAAGATTTCCTTCGAGTCCCACAGTTTACATACTAGAAAAATCTATCCAAAGATATCAGCCAAGTTTCCACGGAGAGCAATTTTCCAAAAAGTGATATCTCACTACATCCAGAATCCCTCTCGCCAGAGTTGATGCGGGAAGTCGTGGCTGGATTGCCGACGGTCTAACTAAGTTTCAGCTCCCTAATGGGGCATTTCGGCGCGATCCTAAATCCTGAATCGCGATATTACGCTTCTTCCACGCGGCTTAATTGAACCGAACGAGAAGTAATTGCCGCGAACAACCACCGGCTATGGGGATCGCGATTCCCGCAAACGTTTTGGGAATTCGCGACCGTTACTTGAAGTTTCAAGTGAAGAAGGGTAGAAAAGGGACAGGAAACAATCGCGACGATGCATGGTGGTTTTCACCTGTATAATGAATGATTCAATTCCTTCGACAAACTACTATAAACCCGATAATTGCACACCAGATCAACGAAAATTTAGGATATTCATAATAATATAATAACTAATATTGGTAGCCAATAGTTCCATTCTAGGTTACTCAGTGTTCGGCAAAATTTTATTTATCCATTAAATAATAAATATTAAATTTTCAGCCTCGATTGTAAGTGTCAAAAGTTTCTCTAGTAGTCTCTAAACAAAGACGAGTATTCGCACTAGTCAATCTCTGTCAAAACAATTCAATTCGCCGCGGTATATAAATGAAGGCACTTGGGGGGTGGGGTGCAGGCGTTAAATGTTCGTACTCGATGAACGTCGACGGTGGACTTCTAATTACCGGCTTAATTGCGATCGTTCACCTGGCCCCCGCGAGGTACGCCGCCGTGGAATATGATTACACGGGAAAGCGCATGCAAATGAGATTTCCTGCGTCCCCCACCCACCCCTCTAGCTCGGATTGAAAAACACATAGGCGGTCGCGGAAGGGGGGGCGCTGAAGCGAGGGCCGTAAGTGTTGTTCGTTACTTCGCCGCACAAAGACGCGAGCGGGATGGAATTGCTCGACAAAGAGGCCCTTCGGTGATTTCCACGCGTTAATTACACGGACGTGTTGTAGACCGCGAAATTGTAAACGTTGTTGGCCTCGACCGTTTTCGTCTCGTTGATCGCTTGAATACGAACCGTTTCCGGGAATAGCTGCTCTAATTAAACGGGTAAACGATCGCTTTACCTTATTAAAGTGGGGAGAGTAATTTGTAATTCCATGGATCTTGGATTTTTAATCGTTTGAAATTTATCAGTGATATTTCTGACCATTGACGGGATTCTCTGCTTAACCTTTCTACTGCGGCAATACTTTTGACGAATGGATCCCTTCTGCACGGAATATTCTATTGTTTATGGCACTACTACTATGCATGAAACGTGTATACACGCCCATAGCGCTAATAGCGACCAATTCATGGATCGTGTATACATACTTATAACACCGAAAGGGTTAAACTGTAAGACGCTTTGTGTAATTATGTGTATGATTTTTTGTGGAATTTTCTCGGTACATTTTTTATGTTTCTTCATGGCTAATTGTTCTTTAAGACCACGTCGAGTTAGTTTTTCCGATCAGAAAACCCGTAACCCATTTCCCCTGCGATCAGGCCACTTGTTGAACTCTAGCATACTCGGCAATTGAATTCGAATTGCTTGGGGTATTATGGGTCGAACGATTGTCGTTGACTATATAGTACTTCATTATACCGTGAACCAGACATATAGAGATCAGTTTAATTTGCAAAAATTCTAGAAAAATTACTCATTCTGATTAACAAGCAGACTGTCACAGTGAAAAAGGCCGTACATAGCCAGACACAATTTATTCCATTTTTTAAAGTCATATATCGTCTAATAACGGTATTTAAATAATACATCTTTGCAATGTACATATTAACCAGTATCTGGCTGTTGGGGTCGAGTGTGCTGCAATCGTTTCAGAACCACAGACGCAGAATTAATAGAGCAGAACAACGTCTCTTGCGCATCGTTCTCAATGTTCATTCAACGAGCACTCGAGAAAATGGAGGGGAAAAGAACGATGAATCGTGACGCGACCGAGAAGATAGAATTATGGGACGGCGCGGAGTTGATGACGTCAGCTAATTAAAGCTCTCTGGGGTCTGGTCTCATTAGGGAACAGGTCGGTTGAAGAGCGGAAAGAAAAACGTGTGCGGTGGAATAAAAAAGACAGCGGCGGGAAAGACGAAGCCTGATAAATCACGACTGGAACCCACGGTTAAACGAACACCGAATGCCAATTTTTTTATAACGCGAACAATTCACCAAACATTCGTTAACTTTCTGGTTCACTCTCCCGTTAACTTTCCTCTGGTCTGTTGTGCTTGGATCGCCCGGATATGAAGCTCATCCGCCGCGAGCTAGCATTCAAATTTAAATCATCTAACCCAAGCGTGGGATGCCTGGCCGTCTAGACGCGGTTTGCGGCTCGTGGATGCATCGGGAAAGAGGAGAATGTAACAATAACGATCCCTTCGTTCGTTCCATTTTCCTGGGGAAATTGAACGGATTCGCGCCTATTTCCCGACGATGAAAATGGTCCCGTTGGTACGACCGTGAAAGAACAGGAAAAGGATAAAAAGACTCTAGTAGTATTCCCTTCGGAGGAGAAGTTAAGGTAATGACCGACGCAATTTGCTGTCTGGAAAGTTTAAACGTCAGGTTGTTCTCAATTTAACTATAGATATTAGAACTATTGTAATCATTGTGGGTAGAGGAGGGGGGAAGTTTGTTCCCTTTCACAGAATTCAGGATGTGCGCTCAGTTCTACCAAATAAAGGGACACTATAGGGTAGATGTTCTGATTACAGCCACCTTGAGATTATAGTGTAACTTCATTTAATCATTTTACCTACTGGTTAACCTAAAAATCGTTTCAGTTTGGAACATAATAATCTCTTCCTTAAAAAAGTGATATTAAAAATCAATTTTTAGTAATTATTAAAGAAAAAGAAAAATATAATAAAAGTAATATACTAAAACTAATTGGAACAATGGGTTATCATTCTATCAATCATGTACTCTCGTCCCACACTTCTGCCCGGTAATCTATTCCTCTCATTTTACAGTAAATTATTCTACATTGCAAGGTTTACAATTCCCGCTCTTCACTTTCTCGCTCTTCGCGATTCCACGGATTAAATCCGTTTCAAGGGTCGAGATTCAGACGTCCAGGGTAAACGCGGGTCCATTCGCAAATGGATTCTCCGTTTGGTTCCCTCAGGGGCTCGGAAGACGCCTTTAAAAGCGTCGCGTTTTTCTCTCCGCGCTGGTAAAAGATAAGGGGGTGGGTGAGGGACTAATAGTAATTAAGTGACCACGTCAGAGTACTTCGGGTAATCCAGTCGACCCGGTCCAGTTATTACCCTTTTAATACGGCGCTTATGCCGACAGAACTTAACGAGCATTCGTTCCCCACAACGCCAGAAGTTATCCGTGGTTGCTGGGCCAAACCGAGATCGCAAGTTCCAGCCGCTTTAACCCGGAGCAGAAAACCGACCCCTTAATTCACGTGGCTCATGTTTTCTTAACCAGCTGCTTTTGGACGTGCTGCAAACGCGCGTTTTCACGATTTTCAACCGCTGTCCGTCGACCGCGAGTGCTTTCGCAATTTCATATTTTCTTTAATCCGTTTGGTATCATTACATATTTTGCTTGATTTCGATTAATTCTGTAAACTTTATCGGGCCTCTGATCGGGGCTGTTGGTCATCGAGCAGCTGCACGGGTTCTCGCGATATCATTTGATAAATAAATAGGGAAATCGGCTGATTCTTTGGCCGGAGAGAACGCGCCGCTAAATATCGACCCGGAAAAACGATTCTTTGCTATAAATATGCATTTCTGATATTTGTTTGTAATTAATAATCGTGGGAGCGGTTACTGTCCCCATTCGCGTGTGTTTGTTCAGTGCCCGAGGCGCATTAATCATCAGCAAATGTTGCACCGGAGAATTCTCCGGTAACCCGAAATTGAAACAATATAACCGCGGGAACGGCTGTTGCGCAAGCGTTTCTATGCAAAGAGCATCAATTGCCTCGTGGGAAATGTAATCATCCCCCCTGGTGGGTGTACGTTCGAATTATTCCTGGATGAATAAGCTGTTTCCCCCCTGTTTCGAATCTATCCCATTTCCTTGTTGCGATAGTCCAAAGGCATCTTTCTGTGTGATCTTTTGTACCTATTATACGCTATCTCTATGTTCCGTGTAACAATCTGTTACCTGTGTGCTTTTGTGTAGCCTGTGAATACACGTGTATATTTTGTATTCGGTATACAGGTTGGTCTCGATTGATGAGAGATCAAAGAGTGTGCCATGTAAGCGTATCTAAATTCTCATGTTCACGTGGGTCGTTGATCGAAATAAAGTAAACAAACGACGACACGTGGCGAGGAGTCGCGGAAGGGAGGAAAAAACCTCGCGATTCTTTACGGTCCGCGGTCACGAGAGATCTAGCGAAAGAAAAGAGAGCACAGAAGACACTCTATATCAAAAGAGAGTGTCCCGGTGAAATCCAAGCGGAACAAACGTCCGTTTCTAAGCCTCTCATATTCTGGACGCGTGGGAAGGATATATGCGCGACGAGGCGGAAGAGGAACCGGAAGAGAACCACCGACGACACAGTTTATGAACGACTCGACCCTCCACGAGACAAGAAATTCTACGGTGAGACGAACGATTTAAGTTCTCACGATCGTCTTCGTCCCTTCGGCGTCGGGTTTATCGATTACGGTCACGATCCAGCAATCCTCGGGAAGTTTGCTACTCAGGACTAATTAGCGAACTTCCACGAAACTGTTGACCAGTGTCCGAACCGAGGTACATCTTCGACGGTCAATTCTAATCTTTGATCTTAACTGCACTAGAATGAAATCAAAGACTTGGAACACGATTTTCTCTTCGAATTAATTCTAGTATAAATCTCTTCTACCATAACGATATCAAATTTCCATACGTAAAAAATGATTTCTCAAAGAAATGATCAATCACAGTAGAAAAAAAATTCCCTAAAAATTCAGACTTTCATAAAAACGTTGACCACACTGTTAGGTAATTCTGACATCGACGAAACGTATCCCTGAAATTATTAAAGTAATTATTTAAATAAAAATGGTAAGTTTCAGCATCTTTTTATTATTTGAGCAGCGATTCCATTGGTTCCGTCACGGTTCTCCACTATCCAACTGAAACGAAGATTCGCGCCGGTATCTCCGTTGAACAAGCGTCAGTTGCAAAGGCCGTGAAACTTCTGGATCGCCTTCGAATCGCAATCTTCCAAGGCTCACGCCCGCTACCCCCCTAGAATCGATCGTATTCGTATTTATGGAACGCTCCGATACGTCGCGGAAACCCGTTCGCAATTTTATGGCCGACGTTTATGCATCCCGTCCCCGTGAATCTTCCGCGTATCTGTAACATGCTGGAAAGACGCCGGGTACAGTGTTCAGGACGTGTGCAGCGGTGAACAACCCACGACAAATAATATTCTTCTCGCGAGGCACTCTCGCAATTCTTCTTTCGGTTACGATCCATCTATCCCCAGCCGCGTGCGGTATTAAACGTGGCGGGGGAAGGAGTGGAACGAAGGGAACAATCGACGACGCTCGCTCGTCTCTAACCGGCAATAAAATCGGACATCGAATAGCCCGGTGAGATTATTTTGCTCGTCGATGAAGCAGAAAAATATTTGATATTCCGGTAAATACCCCGTGTACAATATAACCGGCGGAACTGTTTCTGCCTCGTTTCGTCCTTTTCCTCCCTCGGTTCTTCCCTCGACGTGCAGATACTACGGGGAAATCGAAATCTAATAACGCCGCTGGCGAACTGAACGTCGATTGTAATCAGTAAACGCATCGATGATCACTATTGTCTCCATTGTATAGTACGAAGCTCCTGTTAAGCTGTGTTGGTAACACTGGATTCTTAATAATTTCAATATTACGCCATTATCTTTAATCACCCCATACATCCTATGATCTTTGCCGTTAACTCAACGAAATCAATTTCATCTTTCTCCATCCAGCTTCCACATTACGACCATCGGTTACCACTACACCTATTCCCGTTTCACCGCCAACGGCATCGTCTCCCGCTCTCAATATCAAGAAGTGCTTTACCCTTACGCCCTCTGGTCGAAACACGCACCGTTTATATCCTCACGGGCGAGAATATACGTCGATAAAAAAAAAGTCAATTTCACTTTACGCCCACTCGTAAACGGGGGCCAGCAACAAGCGCGAAGGGACGGCCGGTTTCGCGGGAGGAATCCCGGGGGGATAAATGGATCGTCATCGCCTCGTAATCCGGGGGCTCTAACCTTTGCGCGAAACGCTCGTAAGAACGGTTGTTATATCCTACTATATTCGACGGGATGGGGATTTTATAGCCCGGGCAGTCGAGAACCGGTTCAGGACGTCCGAATGGGTTTGCTTGAAGCTGGACTTGCTACCGCTGCGACGAGTATCTGTCTTCCGAATGCTTAATTAACGCTTATGACGCCGATTCTTGCGCTGGGTACGCCGACGAAACTTGGTAAATTGCAGCCGTGCATCATCGCGCCCCCATCCCTCCCCCCATTTCGTTCCTTTACCCTTCTGTGACTCGCTGAATGAAACGAACGCGAATAAATTGCGAGGAAATCGCTACGGAGGATTTTAGCGCGTGTTGCTCGTTATTTGGTGGATTGGGCGAGGATGGGAGTATTATTGCAGGAGCGTGTAAGGCAATCTGTGAGGGAATATGTATCTTTTGCGACGTGAAGGTTGGACGTTGGAATTTGCAGAGGTTCTGATACTGAGAGAACAGAAGCATTGGAGAAGACTCGTTGGTGGGAAGATGTCTCGTTTAGGAGCTCTTCTAGTACGCATGTTATTCGAGGACGACTTCAGACGATTCCAGACGAAACAAGTTCCCTAGAAATTTCGCTCTCGGCCGAAGAAAAGAAGGACATACGATTCCAACCTAACGGGGGCGAGTTTGAAAAAAAAACCTTTTCGCGATCGTTGAATCATAATTGGACATTTGCATCCCGGTCAGTGGCCCTCGATGGTAGAAGAAACGGGATGGGCGAACGCCAAAGAGATTAAAAACTCCGTCGACCGGGAGCTTCCCCGGCTTGTTTCTTAAATTTATGCGTTCCACGATCCCACCCTGAAGTCGCCCTTCCACCCACTCCTTCCCTTCCGCCTCCATCACCCCTCTGGTCCAAGCTGAGCTTCGTCATCCGGCACGTCCTCGAAATATTTCCGCGAGAACGCAGAGAACGCGGATCAACGTCGCCCGACTTTTCCGCCTCTGACTTCCCGAGCCCACCAAAGCCAACAACCGAGGCCGGTAACGACTTCCGAAGCCGAAGAAGGGAGTCACCCGCGATAACGACTTTTTAAGTGGGAAAATTTTTAACGCATCTTTGAGATCCTCTGATCCCCCGGACGGCGTATCCTGTTGTTATGCTTATACGCTCGCGGATGAATCACTGTTCGGGGTGGTTTTTCACAGAAACTCCGGAAATCTACGGTATTTCAAGATCCACGATCTTCTAAACTCCTTGACCGTTCAGGCAGTTTACGCGTTATCTGTTCGCAGCGCGAGTTATAACTTCTTTACCTTCGAGAATGCTATCGATCATACGGCTGTACCTAGCACAGGTGATCGATCTGTTGCGTCTACTTAGGCAAGACGTATCCCTATAACGTAATACTTAAGAAGGATTTGGTAGTTTCTATAGCAAGAACTGTTATAACTAGACTGCGGAAAATTATGCAAATTCACAATTTCAAGCGCTGGTATCTAAAAGTTAAAATGGAATTTTATATTTTACAATAGAAGCATTACTACGATAATAATAACCTATAAATAGTGTTAAACTCCGTTAAAGTCTTTATTTTATTGCATTGTCCCAGTTAGGGAACGCTATAAATTCATAAATATATCCGAAGTCTAGTTGTACAGTAAATCTTTAATGCGTGGTCGAAGTCTCCTCGGCACTGAACATTAAATATTTCATAAACTAATAACCATATGCGTTGCCTTCAGAATTCCATGCTCTATCACTGTGCTAAACCTCATTAAAAAGTCAGCGCCCCACCTGGGGATCTCTCCTTGTAAGTGCCGAGTACCCTTCCAACACTCATCGAAGATTTATTGCAACACTAAGATTATAATTTTTGAATAGCGTATTTGTAGCAATCTATGCGTTCGATTTTTACGTGTTTGTTTGAGAAAGTTATTAACATACGCGATGAAGACTCCCTTTGTCTCGTTCCAGGTGGAGATGAAGGGCATATCCGGGCCGATCGAGTTCAAAGAAGGCCGTAGGATTCAATTCAAACTGGACCTGTTGAAACTGAAGCAACACTCGCTCGTTAAGGTACGTTCGACCAGGAAGTAAATCGATAACACGTTCGTTAAAATGGATGCTCGAATAGGTCGGTGAATGGCGTCCAGGCGCCGGCGTGAACGTGACCGACACCGCAGCGTTCTTCGAGCCGGGCACCGCGAACGTCACTCTGCTCGTGATCACGATCCTGGTGAGTGTCCTTTGAAAACCCCTCACAAACATCCATCGAAAAAAATCATATACAGGCTGTTAGGAAAAATGTGGGACACTTTGACTGAACTAAGACAACGTCTTCGAGACTTCGTTTTCGAGTTAATAATTGTTGTTAAAAATACAGGCCAAATATGTGTGAAGTACGCCTGGTGCGATGGGTTATACATACTGCTTAAACTGTTGACTCCCAGCTGATACACAGACTGGATTAATGATCCAATGAAAGTAATAAATAAAATATTCATGAAACAAACGAATAACGCTCCTCTTAAGTAGAATAACCCATTATGTCAGTCGTACTTGCGCGTTTTTCGCCCATATTTTCAACAAATTGAACACTTGGCGGGAAAAATATCTCCAAAAAGAGGGAAAAAACGTGGTATGTTACATTCCAACACCGACCGTGCAGATTTTGTTATTAAAAATCTTTAAATCACTCACCTGTGAAATTCCAAATTTGTAACATACATTCAACGTTTTTCCTACCAGGTATTCAATTAGTAACTCTGGAACGAAGCCCGGAACGCAATTTCGCATAGTTTTGCATCTATGTAGAGTCCACCGTCAGAAAATATCCCACATTGTTATCAGCAACCTGTACAAGTATGTGATCCTAACCAAAAACACGTAGCATACGCCGTGGAAAAGATCTCGTTCCTCTCCAACGTCGCGTAACAACGTTCGAGCGTATTCGTGGATAACGCAGCGGTGCGCCGTGCGTTTTTCCTCTCCGATACTCGCGCGGGCGGCTGGTGCTGTCACGATCGAACTATCGATGGCACACGGTCGACTTTAACGACCGCACGTGCAACACGAGGACACAAGGCCAACGACGGGGAAGAATTTAACGAACTCTGAAATAGTGACGATTCGACGGCCGGTGATCGGAAAAATTTCTCTGCGACTGTGTGCACACGAGAGCCCGTATCGAATCGTTGGTAGAACAGCTACGCCGGGGGTGGTTTCTCCCAGGCGGGCGAAAGCGATAACGCGTGGCCAACCCTCTCGGCCCGAGATCCGAGGGTATTCGCGATCGGAGGAAGATATTTACGGGCTGAACGGTGGCCGGAGGGGGAGGGGGCGAGTAATAAACAGCGATTGTGTCTTCCAACGTTACAGAATCTCGTACTTTATGCCCGGTATACGTTATACGAAACGCGCAATTCCCTGGCCCGGAATAGGAGCTAAAAACAGCATAAAACTTCCCCGTTTCGTCGTGATGACCGACCGCCCCGCGGCGTTTGTCCCTCGAACCGCAGCCTCTTCCGTGCGCTACGGGCGAAGTGACCAGGCCGGGTCGAACGATTGTCTTTTGGCTATGGTCGAAAGCGATTTAACTGACCGATCAAGGTCTTCTATCACTGTGGTTAATTTCTGAAACGATGTTACTCTCATCTTTACCGTGGAACTATGTTGGAAACTTTTAAGAAAGTTCTCAGGCTTGGATAAGTAAACACGAATCACAGTAAAGAATTTGACCATCGTACCTGCAAAGTTGATTCCGCTTCGACCATACGCCACCCGCTAGAGATCGCGATTACTCGAGGCGCGTGGATCGAAATTTCACCGGCGTTCGCCGCCGAATCGAGTGATCCTCCTCCGAGGAGATAGCAAACGATCGCGGTACAGGATGTCCGATTAATCGCAGCAGTCTCGTGTATCGTCCCTGATCTGACAGCGTGTTCCGTTGTTTGCATGGGCGCCGTGTTGTTGTTGACGACGTGCTGCGCTGTGTCCTCCCGACAGGAAATTCCGTACGTGATGATGCACTACGAAAAAAACTACACGGGGAACGCGCGGTTTTACGGTTTTTGCGTGGACCTGCTGGAAGCGGTGGCGAGGGAGGTCGGCTTCTCGTACCGGTTGGAGCTGGTACCGGACAGGAAGTACGGCGCGAAAGACCCGGAAACCGGGGAGTGGAACGGCATCGTCAGAGAGCTCATGCGACATGTATGATTTGGTTTGTTTAATTTCTTCTGAATCGTTCACCACCCCCGCAGCCTCGCAACCATATACCACACACGTTCTACGTACATACATGGTGTCCGTAGGTAAATTACAAAGACACTTTCACGCACCTCATCCGTTGATATTTCTAGTCACTCCTTTTTCTATATAGATCAATTCACCTCAACGATAATAACACTTTGCTCGTTAGCGAACCATTCCATGTTTCTCAGACACATCGTCAAACACGAATGCACCTTGTAGTACACTGTAAGCTAGATATACTGGGAACACAATTCACGATGCACTCTTACAATTAGTACAGAATTTCACGGTGGCTGTCATCGAAGAGGATGGACACGGTGGCTCGGGCAGTAGAGAATATAATCAAATTAAAACGTTTCTTAATGCAACCAATATCTAATGAGTTAGTTTAGATAGTAGTTCTTATTGACTCACCCTGTATACCTATGTTTCGAAATACATCGTAAAGAGCTTCACATTTCATTCAATAGAAATGTGATAATTACAATCTGTCATCATAATACAGTTCTCGACTCGATGATCTTCAGATCACGCTTACACAAAATTATAAATTGCATAAGTAAAAATTACAAATTCCTTAATATGATAGAACATATTCGGCGCTGATTCAGTTACATACACCTTCCGTCAAGTGCACATTCACGACTCGCTGGTCCGTACAGCATCGTCGTACTAATGGAACATCACCGGTAGCGAAAGGGTTAAACACACCTGTGCACGATTATTCCCCCCCCCGAGCGACGATCCAGTTCCAGAAACATCGAATACGATCGAATTAGATGTGACTCTAGGAGTGAGATATTAGATAAATCCGAAAGAACAACGTGGGCTCGTTCTGGTCATGTTAAGGGTCAGAGTTCAACCTGAACGCGTGTTGCCGAGCCAAGTAGCGTCCCTCAATCTTAGTCGACCTCTGATTAAACACGCCTTGTCGCCAGCCAGTCGCAGCTGACCGCCAATTAGCGCCGCGTTACCGTCGAGATTGACCGCGTCTCCGCGAGTATATCCTCTCGTCCGAACCGCCAATCCGCCGGAAGTGTCCAACACTTCCGGTAGACGTTTCCGAGTAGCCGTTTCTAGAGAGCACGTTGCTCTCCCTAGGTACCTGTCGCCCCTCTGATTCCTCGTGATCGATCATCGAAACGCGCCGTTCCGCGAGAGAAGTCGGAAGGTAAATCACGAACGCCGTTAATTGCTCGCGAGTGCGAGGCGCGTAACGAACCCCCGTGAATCAAGGATTATAGGATGCTAATTGGTTGGTGGCGACGCTTATCGACGTGAAATGTCCAGAGCACATCCTGTCGCCATCTTATCGGCTTTAACATTGCGATTTCTGTGAATATTTAAGGAGCGAGGTAGAGAAGAAGAAGCTATAGGTAGGTGTTGAGCGAAAGTTAGTTAACTAGAGATGTCATCGTATCTGCTACGTGTTCATATAGATTTATGTATTAGAAAATTGCAATCGATAATAAATCAGTGGTGTATTTCTGTCAACAAAGTCGAATTGAAACCAACTGAATTTATCGATTCGCTGGTATCTGATTACTGGGGTAATGTAGGTGTTGTTAGAGTAAATTGGTTGCCATAATTAACCCTTTCGATACTGCCATGTAATATAAAAATTGGCGATGCTTCCGTATGTTTAGATATTTAATTGTAAATAGTCTTTGCATTATAAAACAAACGTTCAATGAAAATTTAAACGCAATCAAATTTTATATTAATTCTATTTTAACAGTTTAAGACCTTTTCAATGTACAGGGTAGTTATTTCGTGGTGAGCGACTTTCGTCGCTCTGTAGTATCGAAAGGGTTAACGATACAATTAAATTTAATAAGAATCTTATAAGACCAATGTCTGAGTGTAGGAAATTCAGTAACAAAGAATGTCCTAAAAGTGATCGTTGTTGTCATGAAATACTATTTAGGTAGAGGGCTTCACGGATGATCGATGCAAATACTTACGACCAATCAGTCTGCAGGTAGTAGGTGTGCGTCGAGCGAAACATTAAGAGTTATTCGTCGATTATCGACTCCAGTTTTATTAATTACTTTCTGTTAATCCCGGACAGAATCAATGGACGATTTTCCTGGTACACGTGACGCGTTCTTACCATTGGAAGGAATTATTAATCGTCGTGCTCGACGCGATCTCACTCTCTCTCTCTCTCTCCCTCTCTGTTCCACTGTCTGGCTCCGTCATCAGCCTCTCGATCGTTCCCCCATAATTTAAAGCGTTCAACGGGACCTGTCGACGACGACGATTAATTCGAAGTTCCCAACATCCGAAAGATTTAACGCCTCTACAGCCTTCTCGACTAGATTTTAGCTGTACGGCTCAATACGTCGTGATTAGATTCAATTAAGTAACGAAGTTGCATTGATGTCATTCTTGTTCCGTATAATGAGTCTCTCGCGTGAATACTAACGAGAAAATTAGTAACGTATGATTTCTCAACACGTTTCTGCGGTAGATCTTGTATGCCTTTTACAACATTCCGTTAGTTTACGTTGTAAATTATTACGAAAAGTCTAGTGTGCTATAACGAACCTTTCAGTTTTCGGCAGTTCGTATATACGTCGCCCATTCCAATAGACTAGTAATAATATTTCCTTCTGTTCCCAAACATACATCAAACTTGAAACATATTACCATCTAGTTCCAAATTCAGTAGTTTTCTCGTTATCGAGCCAGCCAACAAATACCGTGGACCACCTCGAACGATTAATTGCTAACGAAGATTGTCTATGAATAAAACTGAGTTTCGAAGAAGTGTCATTCGCCAAATTTTCTTCTATAACGTCAGTAAAACTTTTCTCAAATATGTATATCTATACTTAACCACAATTCTTTTTGTAACACTGAATTCACAGCTTCCGCAACAATCTAAAGGTCCAATTACAAGATTAATATTACATCCAGAACTAACAAAAAACGTAATTTAAAAAGCGGTACGATCGACGAAATTACCTCAGAGCATGTTGTGTCCCAATTCAGCCGTCCCCTTTCCGTTCATCCTTCTAACATTCTTGCAGTTGTTCCCGTGTAGACACAGCTAAAACCCCTTCCCCCGATTGCCATATCCCGTGGGACTATTCGCGGTGGTAGTCTATCGAGCTGTAATCCATTTAGCCGTTAATCAACATCGAGCGCTGCCGAGTACTGCAACCTCTCTCTCTCTCTCCCTCGCCCTCTCCTTTCATCCACGGGCTCGTACAGTCCGCGGTGAATATCGATTCGAGTCGGAAAACGCGACTGGAATCCGATGCCGCTTAATCATCTCGTAGGTTCTCCCCCAGTTATTTTCATTTTGGTTTTAACAGAAAAACTTCTGGGAATTGTTCCACGCGTTAGATTGCATAGAATTCTCCCGGGGGGATCGCCTGGCTTCGCAGGTAAAGAAAAAGAGAGGGAGAGAGACGGGGAGGGGAGAGTTTCTCTGTCGTTTCGCGATCAGTCAATGGTTAGTTGGAGAAAAGAGGGATCGATTCGCGCGGGATCGCAGGACGATACACGAGGGAACAAACGCCATCCATTCGTCCGTGGGTTTGCTCTTGCTGTCAAACGAAGGAAAAGTGTGGGAGGGAAATTGGAATTTCGCGGGTAGAGGAGGGGGATGATCGCGCGCGTAGTAACCCCGGGGATATCCTGTGCATAGCGCCGGGGAATAAAGCCATCGGGGATTTAATCTGTTTGGAAGCTTGGAGGAGACGTAGACGAGACGAGGTTAACTTAGGAAAAAAGCATAAAACATGAGAATAAAAAGGTGAACGTGAAACGGACGAGTGAGTAATCCTAGAAGGAAAGCAGAAAGGCGCGAGTAAACACGAGGAATATTTAAAAATATTCACGATAAATAGAACACGATAAATATTCTCATGATAAACAAGTAATTTCAGAGAGTATTAAAAAAGACGTTCAACCAGGAACAGAGAGAGAGAGAGATAGGAGGAAAATGTGCAGAAAATGGGAGCAAAATAGATATATAACTGGATGGTTAGGGAGGAGAAGGGTCTTCGCGGATTGAACTGAAAATAAAAGGATAGGTAGAACGGGTCGGAGTGGAGGAAAGGGAGTGAAGAAGAGGAATGTGTAGGAGGACGAACGGTAGTAGCTCCTTTTTATGGTCCCCGTAGGAGCAGCCGTACGTAATGCTGAAGAGCCGAGGGAATTTCAGCGGGAACGCACGTTACGAGGGCTTCTGCATCGACCTACTCAAGGAGATAGCTCACATGGTGGGCTTCGCGTACAGGATCGAGCTCGTGCCGGACGGCAAGTACGGCGTTTACGATTACGAGACCGGTGAATGGAACGGAATAGTCAGGCAGCTGATGGACAAGGTGAGTATACACTGTTCCGCGGACCATGGTCACATTCACACGCGGAATCGTGTCTTAATTTGGCGACCATCGCTGTGGTCCCCGTTTCTGTCCAACTGAGGTGAGAGGGGAGGGGGGTCGTTTCGACACTTCGTAAGTATTCCAAACACTTTAATAGTCCCCAACAAGTAAACAGAGTGACGAGGAGTCTGGGGGGTCGACGATAAACCGGGTCCAGGAGGCGCTAGGAATGTCCGGTCCGCGGTGTTTTCGGGGGACTTGGTGAACCAGCAGCGGCTGTTTAAACTTTGATGACAGGTTTATCGTTGTTTCTAGTGGCGCGTGAATCAAGTATACCAATGAGAAAGAAGTTGTTCGAAAACTTTCTGTGTCTATCAGAAGATTTGAGAATATTGAATTCCCAATATTCATGGAATATATTCACATCCAGAAAGGTGCACAAAGAGCCTCTATCAAGCTAAACACAAAAGTATTAACGCGAATACAGGTGGAAAAGGCGCGAAGGTACTGTATCCAGCCCGGATTCGGGATTTGAATTCTAAGAGTAAGTTTCTCGCACCGATAACGAAGACACGGGTGTTACGACGGGATACCAGAGGCAGCTTTGCAATGCAAATCACGAGCCCGTTGTAGCGGAACGCACGTGGAAATTCGTGCATCGTGTTCCCCCCAAACCGAGGGGGTGCGAAACCACCAATGCTTCGCCGTAGCTTTAGCTGTCAACGACGTCCCACGTTGCAGCTAATACGCGCACTGCCGATTGATTAAGCGCGGGCTTACGTGGCAGATTCTGGCTGGAGGAGAGATCAAATACTCTAATGGAGTTAGTAAATTAACGTTATTAACGCGAACTCAATCGCAGAGTCCAGTATATTGCATAGGTAAACTACAAAATGGTTCAATCTAATACCAAAGTGATATGAAAAAAGCGGCAAGTTGATAAACCACAAAGGGTCTTCTGTTTAAAAAAAGCCTCTGTAGAAGTGGTTTATAAAATAAATAAAAGTGTTCGATGGATATAATGAACAAATCAGAGCATCTATTAAACACAGGAAGGAGCACCCAGTAGAGTGGTGGACAACGATATTTGTCTGCGCTTCTGTGTTTCAGTCGGACAAGGAAACTCATCATCCGAAAGTAACGGAACAACCACGCGTAACTACAAACGGGAATGTCTTCATTTCGAAGCTACTTTCGCCATAAATCTTGCACGTCGGAGTTGAGATTACTATTCTACCTAGCCAAAAGTCGAATGAGGGTACACTTTTCCACCGGGTCCATTATGTATGAGGGCGGTATTTACTACAATCTGTGGTCGTGAAACCCTTGATATCGTGGTTTTTCGTCCTATTAACGCGACAGTAATCACACAAGATCTAAGATAAAAACATGAAAGGTCTAAATTAAAATATTTCTCGTGATTATCAATGCG
Source organism: Dufourea novaeangliae (assembly GCF_001272555.1). Taxonomy (NCBI): domain Eukaryota; kingdom Metazoa; phylum Arthropoda; class Insecta; order Hymenoptera; family Halictidae; genus Dufourea; species Dufourea novaeangliae. The sequence continues at coordinate 937,189 of NW_015374192.1, read as the reverse complement.
ACCACGTTAATTTTGCCGAACCGTTCGAATGGACCGAGATTAATTAGAACTGATATTCCTCGTGGTAATCCGTATAAAGAATTCTTTTTTCCCCTACCTCAGGCGACAGCTGTTACAAAACGGGTGTGTTCGCTCTGTATCGCCGCGCAACCGCGTTATTAATTTCATCAGATGATCATTAATAATTTCTCGCGTCGTAACGCAGCGTCCACGATGCTCCGCGAACGGAAAAAAAAAATCCGACTCGCGGCCACCGCAATTCGCCGTAATAAAGAACGAAGAGAGATTGCCCTGAATAACTCTGCTACTTAGCGTTCTCTCTCGTCCTTTAATGGAAATAGATAGGCGTATTTACGTGAGTTTCATGATTAACGACGCAACAGCCTTCTCGCGAGATATATACAGATAAAACGAAATACCAGCCGAGGCGATGAAAATTTAGAAAGAAGAATAATAGGATTTTACTCTTGGACGTAATAAAAATTCACTGTGTCTTAATAAATGGGAGGAGAGTGTATAATTAAATGAAATCGATCTCCGTATCATAAGTCTCGAAACTTTTCCCTCGTAAGAAGTATCCGTTTTCGTAACGCTTTCATTCCCGAATTATTTAAATATTCTGTAAATGATTCATCAGAATTATGTATAGTAATTGCCATTATAATATTATATATAATAAAACTCAATTTTTTCACTTTTAATCGATAAACCCTCTTGAAATGAAGGAAACAGGAGAAACAATGTATTGTTTTGCCGATAAACTTTTATATGCACATTCAAATCTGTGCCATACCATCTACACAAGGCTAGAAAAATCTACTTGTATACTCACAAATATGAAAAACTACATAATACTAATATTTTATTTCGTAGTTAATGGGAACGAAATGGTCAAAATTTCTATGTCAATCGAACACAATTTATGAGAATATCGTATGTGACAATATCTGACGAAGTTTCTCCAATTTCTCGAGCGAATTTATAAAACGGGACTCGAGCTAGATCATCGAGGATAAGGAATCATTATCTATGCCAAAGTCAGACCGGATCAATGACCCGTCAAATTGATCCGTCAATTTTACGCTACACCGACCTTGCAATCCCATCTCCTCCCGTTTTCAAAAAAATTGGCCGTCTCGACGCGCGTCGCGATGCTCTGGCCAGGCGAACATATACACGCGAAAACTTGTTCGCGGCTCCCCGGGCTGTCGAGCTGTCGTCGAGCGAAAGTACCGAGCAACAAACTGCTTAATTATCGGCCGGTATCCGACTAGGTGACAGTTGTAAATCAATGGGAAATTACCGTGGCGCGAATTCCCGTCGCGTCGAGGACGTTGTGCATGGACGAATGAATTGTTGTGGCATTTATTGGGCGAGGTTTGATGGCGAGAGCTGATGACACGATTTCACGAGGTGTTCAATTAGAGGTATCAATGATAAATTGAACATGCATACATTTAATATTGTTCATTTAGTTGTTATTGTCAATTCGTCCATTGATATCGACTAAATCAAACTGTGTGGAATTAAATAATTTCAAATAACTCTCACGATTACGAGTAGGATGATATTTTTGCTTTCAGATAATAAGGTATTCGGTAATTCTTACACGGCATTTCATTTTATCTATCATCGTAAATCTCGAGATCTTGTACGTTGCTCCCATCGTGCATCCAGACCGCCAGCAAACCATAGTTCACGAGTTAACGTGGAGGAAACGAATGAATCGAGACATTTCGTCTGACTCGGGGGCAATCGAGGGAAAGTTTCTTCAGGAGGGGTCGGACTAAATCCCCCGACAGCTGCGGGGCAATTTTCACATGAACTCTTTCGCAGACGCACGCCAGTGTCGCGACGGACTGTTTGTTTTTCATTCGGCAGAGAATTTAATCTTTCGAAATGACTGGATTACTCTTGTCTAACCGCGGGCGACCTATTCTACTTGACAGACAGTAAATAACTGATTCCATTTGCCCTCTTACAATTTTCAGAGTACTAAGTCTGACTTAGAACAGACAAATTCCAAATTTCCACACCTAATAATAATCTAAACATCGCGTAAGGGAATCAAAAGGCTGACGCTCCACTCATTCTTGAATGAAAACGCGAAAACAGCTTGTCTGGCCACATATGACACATTCTACTTGTCAGGCGGTAAATGAACCCATTCCATTTGCTGACAATTTACAGTTCTCAGGGTAGTACATCCGAGTTAAAACCAACGAATTACACATTTTTACGCCTAATAATTATCTACACATCGCGTGAGGGAATTAAAAGGCTGACGTTCCAATCTTGAATGCAAAATCGAAAACATGGGATAGCTGTTCAGTCGGTGTTCAAATCCCTATTATCGGCTGGTCTGCGGAAGAAGTAAGGGAGGGGATAGGGTACGAGGCGGTCACGAAACCGAAAGGGTGAACGAGTACTTTCAACCCCCCCGTTTATCGGTCGTGGCCACATGTACGGTTTCCAAGCAGCGGCGGCCAGAAATAAATCTGCCTAGGCTGCGGTGGGACACCGGTGCTCTATGCCCCATGGCAGAGCGAGTGCTTTCCAGACGCTGAAAAAGCAGTTAGATAACGTGAACCCGGACTGCGTACGGTTGTAGTATGTAAAATCCTGAAAGACTTCTTCCGTTCTGCCCCGTCGATTTTAAGTATCTCTTCTACTCCTGCTATTCGGACCATTTCACGTTCACGTCGTCAGGGTCCTTTCGAGGGACAGGATAGGGTCGAAAGATTTTTTTCCAGTGAGTTTAATTCATCGAAAGAATGTCCAGTGGAATCAGAAAAACAGCTTGTATGGCGGGTTAGAGGACATTTTTTGGGGTGGGACGGATTTCTGTGAACCAGAAATGAGGTTGTGCTCAAGTGAATTCTTGGATAAAGGTTTCGATCCTATATTGGTGGCGATTAATCGATACCAGTGGTTGATAGATGGCTATCCTTAGGTCATCTACTACCTGACTGTAGCATAGATGTAATAGATTGGAAGACTGGAGAATGTCCTAGAAAATGGTCTTGCTCGAAAATGAAAACGATAATTGTTGCACCTCTGAAATATTTATCATATTTCCACCATTGGTAAACTGTACGGCCATCAACGTTTGAACCGAGCAATCACAATCGTTTCGAATATTTACTAGTCTACTAGTTGATCCTGTTTGCCCAATGTAGTGACAGCCTAGAATAGTATTAGAGTCCCCAGTTCACTTAGCACTGCTTGTCCCACCACTCGATCTACTCACATAAATACATCATTCTGACAATAATACACTATCATTGCCTCGACATTCGAAGAACCATTACGAAGAATACAGGTAGGAAGTTCTCTCATATCTCACGTCTTCTGCAATTACGGCCAGATACTTGGATCTTCGACCTGTCCAACGATACATCGTCGATGATACACCTTTCCAACCGCAACGTCGAGAGTGCGATTTGTTCGTTCTCGAACGTGATAGATCCAAGTACCTGGCCGCGAAATCCCTCGCGAAACACGCGATCACGTGACCCCCGGCCAAAGAAAATCGTGGCCTGGCTACACGTTTCCAGTCGCCATTTCCGATGATTAATCGAAACAATACGTCTCTCAATTCGCAGAAAGCAGACTTGGCAGTCGGCTCGATGACCATCAATTACGCCCGGGAGAGCGTGATCGACTTCACGAAGCCGTTCATGAACCTCGGGATCTCGATCCTCTTCAAGGTAAGATAAAGAGAAAACGTACGAAGCCCCCGGATATTTCCGTCCCAATCTGCGTGGATCGCTGGAATTTACCTAATCACCCGGGGCCGGCAATTATCCATCGCGAGGGGGTGGGCACGAGAACCGGGTCGCGGGCTTAAGAGATTGCTCAGGCCGAATAAAACACCCCCTTTAATCCAACCCAGCTCGAAATTGCCCCCCTGTTTCACGTTTCGGGATTCATAATTTCGATTTCGCGCCGCCGTCCTCTGGGGAACCCTGCGCGACCCACTTCCATTTCGTCCGGGATTTTCGCGCTTGCGTGGAGGTATTACGAACTCTGCGATTTGTTACTTCGTCCCTGATGGTATTCGGTTAATTACGATAAATTTCTCCTGTGTCTTCGACCCATTATTCCATTGAGAAAACCAACAGAACAGCTACAGACCGTAATATTTGAAGCTGCTACTTCTAAACTGTCCATTAAACTCTTCTTCTATAAGTTTCGAACACCTAACGTGCTTCTTCTGTTCAACATGTAAATCGTCCTCTGACGGAATGTCTACAACCTGTGTGTACCATACTTTACTGTTAATTCAACTTAAACCAAAAATGTGCTACATAGACCCTTATTCGAGGTTTCTATTCGATTAGCAAATTTGAAGGCTCCGAAGGTTTCGAGTTTTTAAAAATGACTAGAATGAATAGAAACAAGTTCAGAGTTTGAACGGTAAATTTCTCAGCAAGGTCCAGTTGAATTTTTGCAAAACGTGGCGAGAGGAACAGACAATCGACCGGTTATTATTTTCGTGGGGCGTGACAAATTCCCACGAGCAAAACCCGTGTTCCGCCGTAGATGACCGCTGCCACGTGTCGGCAAGCTAATTAGAACGGCTATCAGGTGATGGCGCGTGGATGATTTAATAATCCGTATCGGCCGAGCCCGCTCGACCGAGAAATTCGATTTTCGTTCAATGATCCGTTTCCTATCCACTTCGCCCCTTCTGTTTTCACCCTCTGTCGCTTGGCTCTAGTTGTTCCCGCTGTTGGACATAGCTTTCCTACGTAAACTTCCTGTGTCAAAGATTGAATATTAACGACAGAATATTATTAGATTATAATAACGTTTCCTTTCCAACCAGCACGTCGTGAGAAGGAACTATACAGGGTATCATGTAGGTATAACCGGATAAGGGGGAGATTCTACGTAGAAAAATAAGTTTGGTCGTTTTATTCCGTTTTTACTTATTATCACGACGAATACACGTGTTTCAGATTAATTTTCAACATCGATTTTCTCGAAAACTAAGTCTCAAAAAAAATTTTATTCTATATTTTCGTCTTAATTTTTCACGTAGAATCACTTCCTACCCAGTTATACCACCAGTTGCATGATACCCTGTATATCTACGCATAATCAATAGATGATTGACAAGATCATAGCATCGAACAATTTTCTGTGATGACCTAATATCATATTAAATTTTCGTTCCATTCTTTGCACTACAGACTTTATTCTGTCGATTATTCTGTTTGTCTCGATGTGATTCTGTTACCTCTGATCGACAGAGATTCTCGATCATTCGGTTTATCTTCATCAAGACTTCTCCGATATATTATTTCCAACACAGAATCGAAAGCTTTCGTCGGGAGAATGTCGTGGCGAAGGAACGGTCCGTGGCAGGGGATAACAGCGAGCGGCAATAATGAGGACAGGATTGAAATGGGGGGTGACAAACGGCCTCGCGGCGGACCCTAAATAAAATTTTCTAGACAACCGTGTCCTCCTTCGGGTTCAGTCCTGGTTTCCACGTTCCGCCTTCTATTTGCACCGGGTATCGATAGAAAACTCAATCGGGCGTTTCGTTCGGGCAAATTTACGAGACGACCGTGCCATTTCCACTTTTCCTTCGTTTCCTGCTCCTTTCCCCTTCCTCGAACCACGCTCACTTTTTTTACTTGTCTTTTTTTCCGCTGGAGAATAAAAAGCATACGATCTTTCTTGAATGTATCCCACGAAACATCGTCGAGAACGAGGTAAACACAGAAAAAAGCAAAGCGTCCGAAGAATTCCGAAGAAGCGTCTAGCGGAAGTGTAATTTTCTTTTTTTTTTTCTTTTTTAATTTATTTATATAAATGTTCTGGAAACTACTAAAATCTTTCAGAATAGTAATTAATATTTAGCAACTTCTTATGATTTACGATTTATACAACGACTGGACTCTTTGATAGTAACCATCTAGCAACGCTAGCAGTGTTGGCCAGTGACCTCTCTAATTAGTGTAATGCCACCGCTTAATTGCAATCAGTGTCGCCATTGTTTTCGCCCCGAGTGTCCTTTAATCATTCGATATCGTAATTGATCGTTCGGTGGGATCCAATCCACCTGTCGCGTTTGCATCAAAGCGGTCGCCGCGACGACGATGCAATCTGTTGCCGGCTACGGAGATCCGTAGCAACCGTGGAAAAGGAGACAAGCGTGCGACGGTCGTGAAATTACGAAATCAAGGCGAACCTGATATAAGATAGACCTAGCATGCAACGTGTTACACATAGTTTTCGTGGGAAAATAGTCTTCAGTTTCATAGAGGGTGAAGGTACCTAATACTGCCCGTCTTCCTAATATCGCCACCCGTTATATCTCGCAAACCAGGCACTAAAATTTATCGGTTACGGACTGAAGAAGTACCTAACCACATGCAGGAAAACATACTGCAATTACAGCGTCATGTGATCAACAATTAAAGAAAGGGAAGTATTTTAGTGAATCTTAACAGTGTACACATTTGACTGCAACAATTTTACATCACATTCGGAGAAGGTATGTCTAAAAAATTCTGTGAATGCATGAATATCTATTAGAAGTATATATAATTAATGATGCACTTGAAAAACGTAATCGATTCACACATTTTTCTTAATGAAAATAGCGTTCTTTCCAATTAGAAATGTATAGGTTTCAATTATTCTACCTTATGCTACATCAAACTTAAATCATTTCTCTTTAGTTTGTGACAAATCACATACAAAAAGTTCAATTGACAGCAATTTAACTTTTGCTAGGCGATACTAGGTACCTTCGTCCTATCTTCACTTCAATCGAATTATTAAAATATTCATAGTACAATAATCTCGTACAATAATATTGTATTGATCACTCCCATGATCGAAGGAATTTATCAAGTGTCATGGAGAAATTTTCAAATCGAATAAAAATGATCGATGTCAAAGTATTTAGTAATGAATGAAGCATTATATCAACGCGTTAGTTTCGTAAGACTTTAAATAAACTAAACTAAATTTTCAAATCATTTCGACAGATTTTTAAGAAAATGAATAACTTGTAATATTGAAAATAAAGTTCTGAAGGAGTACGAACAGATTTCCCATACGACGAGAATAAACCCTGTTCAACGACCCCCAAGAACGAGATCATAACTTCCGCTAGTAACTGTGAAACGTGACGAAAAATAGAGCCGACCTCGTAAATCCCGGTACTTTAGGACAGATGAGATTGTGTACCGACGAAATTTCAGTATCAAGCCACGCAGTGGATCAATTATATGGCGAAATTTACGACAAGCGCGTAAATGAGGCGACATGACAATATATTATACCCGACGTGAAAAACGCTGAAGATGACGCGTGTGGGTCGTTCGGTCGTTTGTCAGCTGCAGATTTTCGTGATTTCGATCGTTCCGCTGCTATTCTCGATTCCCGATGATCATTTCAAACGTCATTTATCACTGTGACCGTTGATCACCGTCGCTGGAATCGTTTATTGCACGTAATCAGAGAGTCCATATTGTCAGTGGATTTAAATAAAACGAAAAACCTGATCAACCAGTCAGTACGCGGATTATTTCTCGATGGTAGATGGTTCGAATTTCAAAAGATTCGCATTACGGTTCCTATTCTCTCGTTCAATCCTTTCGAAACTTTCGAGTTCTCAATCGAATCTGTGCTGCTGTTGGTTCCTCGTGAGAGGAATTAACTAACGTAAAATTGATCGTTTGTCTTGGCTCGAACGACCGAGCAAAAACGAATATAATCATCCGTGGGTGAAATACGGAAGATTTAAGAGAAATGGAATATCTTCTGAGATGTTCTTTAGAAATCCCACTGCTTCTTAGCGATTACAAAGAAACGGGGTTAAATGGAATAGATAAAATCGTGCCTGAACGCTGAAGATTCAAATTCGATTAAAAAATTATTTCAAACAATTTTCGACGTCGATTTCTGTAAACGGTATGGTTCTTCGATCATCATTCTCACTGAAGTAAGAAGCAAGAGTAGCGATACATATGCATGCAATGCTCACGTCGTCTCTTTTCATGAGCAGATTTCCTATCTTACGGTCACGAAATTCAATTTCAAACGCGAGCCCGGCTGCACGCACACACGGACCATAATCAACGCCCCCCCTATTCCCCCGTTGGACGGAAATTTACAAGCAACGTTTATAAGCGGAACGCCTCCGTGTAAACGATGCCCGCGAATTTAATTGAAATCCGAATCGATATCGATGCACCGCCTCGTACGTTGCTCGAAGGGGCTGTGTTCCCGAAGAGATACTATTCCTGCAGAATAATTGCAAGATCAAGAGAATGTTTTAGTGTTAAATGCACTTGTCCACCACAGTGGACGTCTACTTTATCACTTTAGCGACAATATTTAGAACATTTCCTGACAATCTAAAATTTTTTTCAAGTGGCATCCAATCATTAGAACTACTACTTCCTTACTTACGTAGTAGATAATAGCAGAACTACTATTTATCTTAACAGTCTTAAAATGATTTTATTTTATGAAAAAAGTAAATATTTGTACAAGATACCAAAAAGATACACTGACCGGGTTAATAAGTAGAGTAAAATCCCTTCAAATGGAGGATAAAAAAATCAAATACGATTGGGTACTTGAAAAAGATCGTGAGGATTTGATCCGTATTATGTTATTCGCACCAATTAGCGTTCAATTTAAACTTCCCTACCACTCCTTAAAATATTGTAAGATACACCTGTGACACCCTATATATCCACACTTATAAAGAAATTTTTAATGTATGATGTTTTCATTCGAAATGTAAAGCATAGGTGTTCTGATCTACAGGTCAAGGGACTGAAAGAAGTGAAATTCCAGGTGCCGACCAGCCATCCAGCCCGTCTATTCTCCTTCATGAATCCATTGGCCATTGAGATCTGGCTGTACGTCCTGGCTGCGTACGTCCTCGTCTCGGTGACGATGTTCGTCGTTGCGCGATTCAGCCCGTACGAGTGGAACAATCCACATCCCTGCCACCCTGGCTCCGAAGTCGTCGAAAACCAGTTCTCGCTGGCCAACAGCTTCTGGTTCACCATCGGCACTCTGATGCAGCAAGGCAGCGATCTAAATCCTAAGGTTGACTTATTCTTTTAATCTGTAGACGACTGTACACTTCGTTTTTTTCCCCAGTCACGTCTTTCATAGATTTTATGCGTCCAGTAGACCAATTTCCTTTGTCTGATCATTGACTGCCTATTCTACTTGATCGATATTTACAGCCTTAGTCGACCTCTCTGACTGTGACAAATCTAGTCTGCTTATCTGACCTTATCTGTCCATGTGTCTAACCAGGACAGATTTATTCCACACGTGTGAAAACTAATGACTTATTCCATTTGGCTGTCCGATCAAGTTATGGTTGACAGGGCAGTAGAAAGTGTTAAAATAACTAGAACTTCGGAGAGTTACAATGACAGTCCCGTTCTACCTTGCGTACAAATCGATTCTGTTCTACTGTGTTATTCCATCTATCTGGTGACGAACGACCTACTTTAATTGAATCTGTAGTCCATTTGTGGATAACATAGGCTGTCAAAGTCTCCTGCAAGTTAGAATGGTAGAACTCATAGCGATTGTATCGACCGATGATGGTTAATTCATTCTCAGGCTACGAGCACACGTATCGTCGGTGGCATCTGGTGGTTCTTCACCTTGATAATCATCTCGTCGTACACTGCCAATCTCGCGGCGTTCCTCACGGTTGAAAGGATGATAACGCCGATCGAGAACGCGGAGGATCTCGCCGGTCAGACGGATATCGCTTATGGGACCCTAGACAGCGGAAGTACCATGACATTCTTCAGGGTAATGAAACACTTTTTTCCCTTAATTCTATTCGTTTCATATACACAGTGCCCTGAATATAGGAAGTAAAAATCTCCTATGGTATTGACTGGGTTCGATTATTTCCTTAAATATAAGTAATTTTTTCAATACTTATAATTTGTATAAGATATTTTTGCTTCCATCTGAGCTGACTTATATTGCCCCTTATAATATTTCAACGTAGATACGTCTAGGGCAATCTGTACAATTAATACAGTTATATAACAGGACTCGATGATCGAGACTTACAAAAAAATGTGGCGATTCATGGAAAACAAGAAGCCGTCGGTGTTCGTGCCCACTTACGAGGAAGGAATTCAGAGGGTCCTTCAGGGAGATTACGCTTTCCTGATGGAATCAACCATGTTGGATTATATCGTGCAGAGGGACTGCAATCTTACTCAGATCGGCGGACTGCTCGACAGCAAAGGATACGGAATCGCCACGCCCATGGGTAAACGCGTCTTATCTTGGACATATTGTCTTTAAGTTTCATCGCGATGGAAGAGGTGCCACATTAAGGATATTCTTCGTACGGTTTTTACAGGTTCTCCTTGGCGCGACAAGATATCCCTGGCGATTCTAGAGCTGCAAGAGAAGGGCGAGATCCAGATGCTGTACGACAAATGGTGGAAGAGTCCAGGCGACACTTGCATGAGGACCGAAAAGGGAAAGGAGAGCAAGGCGAACTCTTTAGGTGTAGACAATATAGGTGAGCCCTGAACCTTTGTTCGTGATGAATCGATTGCGGATTTTTATGCATTTATAGCATCTTCTCATTTGGAAAATGCAATAAAATAAAGGTTTTAATTAAGTTTAATACTAATTTGTGTTACTATTAACGTGGGAAAGCCTCCAACAGAGAAATCAAAATTCTAGTCCATTTTAATTTTTAGACATTAGAAATCTTGAATTTGCATAAACTTCCGGGGTCTAGTCCGTTCTTAAAATCCAATTTAAAAGTTTTGTTTAAAAAATAATTTCTCCAAATTCCGAAATCCACGCGAGCGAAGCCGCGGGAAAAAAGCTGGTAATTAGTAAAAACGTGAGCAAATATAGAAATTTCTTTCTTCTTTTATGTATCTTTATTGAATTCAGGATAAAATAGTTATACAAAATAAATAATAATACTTGTATCGAATGTCACAGAGTATAAGCTATGAATGCATAAAATCCGCAGTCTAGTAATCAAGCATACAATACAAGATCCGTGAAATTCTCCAGTTAACGAATACCGAGACCAATATTTCACAGCGTACCTAGTATCTCGCGTTCCTTTGTTTCGATATCACCTAACGATTTATTTTTCTCGATCTGGACTGACGCGACAGGTTAAATGAAACTACCGAAGTGCAGTGTCCTACACAAGATCGGGACAAATGAATTTTTACATTTGCTTGAGGATGAATATCTTCTGTTGTCTTTTAGGCGGAGTCTTTGTCGTCCTTCTGTGCGGCCTGGCGTTCGCCGTGCTGATCGCGATTTTCGAGTTCTGCTACAATTCGAGGAGGAACACGCCGGCGGAACGGGTGAGTCGAATGAATTAGAAGAAAAATCAACACACGACAGTATGATGATCGTAATCCGCCGCGATTTTGTGGAACGTGTTGCACGAAACGATCAAATCGTCGAGTAGAAAGCAATTTTTTTCCAGGCGAACGATGCATGTTGCATGAGCTTAGGATCGCATGAATTTTTGTAACTTTTGTTCCATTCTCGCCGTCGTGGACTTTTTTCGACGCAGCATGAGCTCATCCTCCACTGAAGCATGCCGGCTGACTACAAATGCACGAAGCTCAGTCGTGAACCAAGGTCCGTTTTTTTACAAATATCATTTTCTCCGCACTCGGTAATTTTTTCTTCGCTGGTTTACGTACTCGCACAGTTTTGCTACTCCGTTTCTTTTCCTCTGCAATTTAGTCTGTTCTTTATTCAAGATTTCTTAACTCTTCGTCGACCTTGTTAGTTCTTTAAACACACGAGTTGCTGGCCAAAAGTTTGGAATCACTTGTGGATCCTTAGTAAGGTGATATCCTGTCATTGAAAATTAATACTTTTAAAAAGTTTATACAGGAAACTCTTAATTTTATAACGTTTCCAAATCAATTCGGTCACTTGCAGCTAATTAGACGCGTTTGGTGACGAAGTAGATCCCTATTTCCTTCAATTCACAGACTGATTCCATTCTCATGATCACTGATTAACCAGTAATTTTGAACGATGGAACAAGGATTCAATCTTCCTTCGAGTCCTTAATTTTCCTTCTGATATGAACATTATTGTTTCCTCTTTGATTCGTTGACTGATCGATTTACAAGTGTTTTATCGCGGATCGCTTCGATTCAGAGAGCTCCGATATCGACGCCAGCCTGCTCGGGTTCTCTGCAAGGGATCTCCCAGTCCGTGCAACAGCAGCAACAGCAACAACAAGCGCCACAGCCACAACAACAACAACAACAGCAACAACAACAACAACAGCAGCAGAACCACCAGCAAGAGTCCCTGTGCTCGGAAATGGCGCGAGAACTGTGCCGCGCGTTGCGCTGCGACGCTTCGTCGCGACGCCGACGTGCCTGCGAGAAATGCACGACCAACGTGCTTGGCTATCCGCCTGACAACCCCACTGCCACCCCCCTGAACGGGATGAGATCCCAGGTATTTCTTTCAGAAACACCATTGAAACCATGAGACCTAAATCCAGACTTAGTAGTAGTGGTGGTAGTAGGGTACAAGCCTGGGACTCAGGAGGTAGCAACCAGATGGCAACCAGGACTGTATACAGTATAGTAAATCCTGGATGAGTGTTCGAAGACTCCTCGACACTGACAAGAAGAGATCTCCAGGTGTAACGCTGACTTTTTATTGTGGTTTAACACAGTGATAGAGCTTGGAATTCTGAAGCCAATCATATTTGTTTCAGCCGCATGTGGCCATTAGTTTCTGAAATATTTAATGTTCAGTGCTGATGAGCCTTCGAACAATCATCGAGGATTTACTGTAGATGGTCGATAATTGATCATTTCTGGGGGCTGTAGAGGACCAAGTCTCTAATCCAATCGCCGATCGTCCTTTCATTTGATCTTAATTTACTGTTAGAGAGACCGTCGCATTAATGCGTGTAATAAGTTTCACTCTGAGTTAAATCAAAACACATATGAACCCAGATGTAATTCGGACTAACGCTTGACTAACACTTTAGTTGAAATTTACAAAGCCATTTGCGTTTCATGGTTCGCGAAAAGAGCTGTTTCGGACAGCTTAATTGGTCAAAGCAGTCGTTTGTGCGTTTCAACCACTCGTTTTTTTTTCCTAGTTTCATTACAGTTAAAAGATATTTTCTACGCAGAGGAAACATTAGCACGGCATTTAGTGTTGCGTTAAGTGAAACGCACAGCCGCTAAGAACCGCCCGGTCGCGGAACGATAATTTATGTTCGCGGAGAACAATCGATTAACCCCTTAACCGAACGAAACAGCTATCCCACAGCCGCATTTTCGACTGTAGGAACTAGGGGAAAATACCAGCCGATATTATTAACCGGGTTTAATTGAATTCGTACACTTTCGGCACGTCAATGTTATTATTAACCCCCTCTACCTACGATAATTCAATAACCCGCGATACATGGAGTTCCATTGTAGCAAATGCGATTTCTCAATCGAGTGGTGAATCTATAAACCTTATCCGAAATAATGCTACAGGGAAACGCGATGCAAATTTTACGGCAAAATCTTTTTCATTCGTTTAATTAATCTCTGAAAAGTCGTTACTTAAAGGTAATTGGACAATTCTTTCACTCTATCTTCGATTCCATTTATTTACAGACAAATATTGGTTTGTCAAAAATAAAAGGCATAAACGCCATTCACCTGAAAAAGCTATTCTTCTGAATACTTTTTAGAAAATGTACAAATGCCTGAAGAAAAATAGAAAAGTACTTCATCAGCTGACACCTCTCATCCCCTTCTCCCCAATGAAAACTTGCCAGATTCCTTATTCGGATTCGCGATCCAGCTGGCAAAAAAATGCTGAAAAATCCTTCACCTAAATCCGTCTACGATTACAGAGAAGCAGCCTGGGTGTTCCCACGGTCGAACTGCCGCCACACCTTCATATGCATCACCATACACCACCGCCACCAGCGCCCCACGACTACGACGGGACTTAGCCACCACGTGTATCACACTTCACGCGTACGTGATTCTCACCTGAAACGGTAACCAAAGTGAAGGGAGGTGACGACAGAGAGGGCGCCGAGAACATGAAACGACAGAGAAGCAAGTACAAAACGCGCATCGGAGTGGCGCCGGGCCGAGGATTTCGTTTTTCATTTTCCTAGGGATCGAGAGTAGAGACCCGCCGCGAGTGTCACGTCACGAGACATCGCTGAACCGAACGTTGCACAATACCTCTCTTTCGTAGAGCTTGCACTCACGATTTTTCGCACATCTTGGGTAACGATGATGGAAGATCGATCGCTGGGAGCGTGGGATCACCGAAGGCTACATGTTCGTCGAGATCAGCCTCTCCTGGCGTTCTTTCCGCATTTCTTTCGCGATTTCTCACTTCTATCGAGTGGAAGTATAGTTCAGTTGGTTCGTTCCAGAGGCGAGATCTCGAGGAAAGTGTGTCTTGACGGGAGGGCGATTTGCCGATGGAACACGGTGGGGCTCGATTTGTCTGGGCCTCTTCATGAGAAAACAAAGCAAATAATTCAGATGTTCATTTTCGACGAGCTTTTATCACCGGAATATTCTATGTTCCGATAATAGAAGCTCAGCAGAGTTTGATTAAGTGCTTGGATAAATGGAGTTCCATCGTGGAAAAAAGACTCCGGATGTTTGTAATTGAAATAGCCGCGAAGAAGTAATCGACAGAGGCCAACCAGTGGAGTGTTCTAAGACCACTTAACGAGAAACACGAGTGTGCAAATATTTCTTTTCATCCGCCGAAACTTAAACAAAACAAGGGTTGAAGATAATTCAGAGTGGGGAATGTAGCCTTGATCTGTAAGCTGATTTTATTGGAACCGCAGTACAGGTCAAGAGACATTATCCCCGAGCGTATTCCACCTTCAATTATTCTCACTGTTCGTGCAACTAGGTTTCGAGATAGTTCAGAGAAATGATTTTAGGCTCGAGTTCTCCCAGGAAGATTCGAAATAAGAACGACACTCGATACGTCGTTGGTAGCCTCGTATATGCGTCCACGTACACGAACTGCACGTACGATTTCACACAGATAAATACACATACACGACCACCGAACACAAGGACATTTTGTGTAAATACCGCGGCGGTACGCGCGAAAGTAGAACGATCCAATTGCGAAGTATTTTAACTAACGCGAAGCAGGAGAGTAAGTGTTTAGCGTTAAACGAGTACAACCAAGTAGACGTTTGGTGTCATTTAACGTGTGTATATGCAGATAGACGGCGAATAAATATAAGACGAGAAGACGAAGAAGGTTGCTTGTCTCTTTTTCTTTTCCTTCAAACCTTCCACAGATAACAATTACGATCCCAGTATCCCCTCCGAGGATACGAGTAGTTCATGATAATTTTCCCCACGACAAGAAAAGACCTAACATCCAATGTAATTATCCATCAGGTGCTTCGTGGTTTCCAGAAGCCTTTACCAGGTTAGTGTCAATACCGATAAAGAATGAATTCTGAATATTATTAGCACAAATGCGACATTATAGGTACTTTAGGTTCCTTCCCTTATTCTATAAATCTTTGGATTGAAATATGAGAGTTAATGGAACTATAAACATTTTGACAGGATGTTGATATAAATGGAACTATGAAAATTTTCTAAGTTTCATTTATTCGAGTTAACTAAAATACATATTCTAACTGGGTGAACATTGTACCTTGCTATTCTAACTGTAGTTGTCTGTTTCGACAGGTTTCTACAGAAACTACTGCCTTCGTCTTCCATTCTTGGGGTATAATGGTATCCGGAGTTACTACCATTGTTGCTGCGATTATTATGTAATAACAGCTAACTAATATTATTATGAAATATAGCAATTTATTACACACAATTATTGTACGCCTCCAAAAATGAAAATTTTGGTGACAAACTTATGGAACCTTCATGAAGTTTTGAAAATCGTACGGAAGATTTGTAAGTTACAAAAGAGATAATTATTTGCAAAGGATGAATTACATTATTTTATAAGCCTCAATAATATTTAAGGCCACTTTCACTGAATTTATACAAATATTATTACAAATATATAGTAAGTAGTACTCGTGGCAATTGTTGTTAAATTTTTATAAATACTATTGTACATTGTATATTTTAATACGATTTTTTCAATAGAAAACAAATCATTAATCCCAGAACTATGTCCACTCCTATTCCTAATTTCAATTTATTTTTTAATGATAATTAATAATAATAAATCGAAGAGATCGCTGCCGCATGTGGCAAACGGATTCTTCTCTGTCCATTCGTTGTAAACGTATTAAAAAAAGGTCTTCTCACTTTATATAAAGCAGGCTTGGGTACTTTTCATTTGAAATGAAAACTACAAATAAAAATAGCCAATATTTATTGCAAATAAAATAACAGATAAATTTACTTGAAAATGAGGATGTATGCAAATAAATTCCAAAGTCTTATTTCATAAATAAATTATTTCTAAATGATTTATTTGCCAAATATTTCGTTATTTAAAAAAATAATGCAAAATAAAAAATAATAGATTTTCGTATATAATGAATATATTTGTCATTGTAAATTAAAAAATATATTGTTTATTTAAATTTATGGGACAATACATAGATATACGTGTTCGTAATAGCATATTAAAAGTAATTAGTTTTTTGTACGCAAACACAAATTCCGACAAATCCGACCCCGAACCTGCACAAGCTCGGTGAAATCGGTATGGAACACTTCGGACGTTTATTTTTATTTCATTACTAATAATTCTATGATACATGTATATTGCATATATTTGTAGCATCCTGAAAACGGATATTAACGAACCATTCCACGTCGAAACGCACAGAACTGCGATCTTATTGACCGATTTTTTTCGAATTTGCAGCATTTGTTGATAACAACAAGAAACTAAATTATGCAAAATTTTAGTTTCTAATCTTGAACCGTTTCCGAGAATTTCCCTTGCGGGAATGCCTTACCGTAATGAGCCATCTCGTGGCCGCGGGATTCCGGGAATCGGGTGACGTCACGGCGTGCGAGCGAGAGCGGTAGAGCGAGCCGCGGTATCGGTGCTCTCCGTCGGTGTTGACGCGTGCCGAGGAATTTCGGTGGTCTATGGGAGGGAGGTGTGCGAGCGAGAGAGTACGGTAGAGCGTGCAGAGTATCGGTGCTCTCCGTCGATCCAACGCGCTAGTGAGTTGCGTCACCCAGTTTATTGACTTAGCCGTGTACGCCGTGTACCAAGGTCGTACCATCCCGTTCAGGTCTGTGCTTGCTTCCT